>NW_024704832.1:62270-126402 GCF_018977255.1 Callorhinchus milii
CTCCCCCCCACCCACCCTCCCAATTCTACTCATATTCTCTCTCCAGCAAAGTTTCCTTCAACTTTGTCAAAGTGGTGAGGATGTTTGTACTCAGAGTGGCGAGAGGGAGGGTGTGAGTGAGTGTTCCTCCCACACTGTGGAATCTCCTGCATAATTTAAACTTTTTTTTAACATAATTTGCCAGGAATGAGCTGAGAGCTGAGCAGAAATGTCATCAGGGTCTGTGACTGGAAGCACACCCGGGAGGTTAGAGCAACCACATGAAGCCCTCAAAAGCATCTGCTTCATTTCAGTCCAAAACAGAGAGACGACAACAAATTACATTTGTTTAAGCACCTTTCACGTTGGGAGACGGAGAAGCATAGAGGCGGAGAGAGAAACAACCGCCTGTGGTAATTTAAGCTCACAGAAGGAGACAACAAAGTGGACCTTTTTTTTATTTTAACCATCTGTTTGTGGCGAGAAACAAGTTTCAACGTGGAGAACTTTAGGAATTCTCGAGAAGTGGAATGTTTTTGTGTTTAGACAGAAGGTTTTGGTGACGGAGTTTCAAGAAACAGTCTGTCTGTGTGTGTGAACAAGGGCTGCAGTCTTACACCCCCATCCTCTCTCTCTACTTCCTCTCACTCCCTCTCTCCCCCTTCTCTGCCCTTTCCCTCTTTCTCTCCCCCTTTCTTCTCTTTCCCTCTCTTTCTCTCCCCCTTTCTTCTCTTTCCCTCTCTTTCTCTCCCCCTTTCTTCTCTTTCCCTCTCTTTCTCTCCCCCTTTCTTCTTTCCCTCTTTCTCTCCCCTTCTTCTCTTTCCCTCTCTTTCTCTCCCCCTTTCTTCTCTTTCCCCCTCTTTCTCCTTTCTTTGTCTTTCTCTTCCCCTCTGTCTCACTCCCCCGTCTCACTCCCCCGTTTCTCCCCCTCAACCCCCCCTCCCTACTTTCCTTCCCCTCTCTCTCACTGTCCCTCCCTCTCGCTGCCCCTCCTTTTCCTTCTCCCCCTCTCTCTCTGTCCCTCCCTTTCACTGCCCCTCCCCTTCCTTCCCCCCTGCGTGCTGGATGCTGTGTGGCTGAGATGCCGGACTGGGCAGACCTGCTGGACTGGGCGTATGGGGGTGTGGACCCCACCATCGCGGGTAATGGGGGGGAGGAGTGCGCCTCCTTCCTCCCCTGGGCGCAGCGGCTGGCAGAGAGTGTGGTCATGGTCAGCCTCTCTGCCCTGGAGGTGGTCATCGCCTGCAGGAAGATCCAGCCAGGACTCCGAGATGAGCCGCTATTCCGCGCCCCTTCTTTCCCGGAACGCCAGGACAGCCTGGGCAGGAACCTGCTGCTGGTCGCTGTATGCTTGACCTTCGGAGCGGAGATTGGTTTCAAATGTGCCACCAGGAGCCTCATCTACCTCCTCAACCCCTGCCACCTGGTCACACTCATACAGGTATGTCTGTCTGTCTGTCCACCTGGCACATTAGGAACTGATACCAGGGCTTAAAGGATTAAATTATGTGGACAGGTTCAATAAAGTTGGTCTGTATTCCACTGAGTTTGGAAGATTGAGGGATGCACTCTGCGACTCGCATACTCACCCATACTAAACTCCCTACCCCCATCACCCCAGCCCTCATCAGGCTCCACTGGCTCCCTATCACACACACTAAACTCCCTACCCCCATCCTACCAATTCTAGCCAGGCTCCTGAAGAATACTGGTTCAAGCACACGCCTCGCCTAATAATATAAGCACTGCGACTGCACTGATCAGGTCACTGTTCATCTGTGTAATATGTAATTAATATATTATTACTGTATTACTCCTCAGTGCTGGGCCAGAGCTGTTACATACACAGAGTTTGAGCTCCGAGTACGTGTTGTGTGCACATTCATGTGGGGAATTGAAGCGAAGCCAAGTGTGGCTTGGAAACCGTGAGATTGTATTACACAGGTGAACACTGACCTGATCAGTGCAGTCACAGTGCCACATACAAAGGTTCATTGTTAGAACAGGGAAGCTTATATTCTGTTTAATCATTCATAGATTCGTAGACGGTGCAGCTCAGAAAGAAGCTTTTTGGCCGTAGGAACAGGAGGAGGCCATTCAGCCCCTCGAGCCTTTTCCATCACTCTATTAGATCATGGCTGATCTGTACCTCAACTCTAATTATCTGCCTTTGCTCCAAATGTGAAATATAAATAGCCTCCAATCTGGCTGATGTTTATATACCACACAAGTATCCATTCTAGATCCTATCTCTAGTTCCATATCCATCTTTTTAATAATAATCCTTGCATTTGATTCAGCGTCTTATCACGTCATTGAGACATCTCAAAATGCCTCACAGGATATACTGTAAAGCAGATTGACTGTATTTTGTGGGTGATTTGTGTATTTTTTCCCCTGCATCCGTCAACTTTATTCTCTCCAGGTTTCTTTTTTGACTGTGCACATGTTTGCCAGCCTAACAACTGACTGAGGCAGAGAATTCCACACTCCCACTGCGCGTGTGAAAAGATTCCTCTGTTCTCAAGCTCCCGGTTTTGATTTTAAAACTAAGTTCTCAACCTCGACCACCGCAAGTAATCTCTCCTCATCCACCCTCTGAGACTCTTATCATTGTATATACCTCTGGCACATCCACTCTCAGCCATTGAGCTCCAAATAACTGCTCCTTTCTCTATAACTGCATTTCCTCATTCCAGCAACACCCGATGGACTATTCTCTGCACCAGAGCCTAAACATTTTTCCTGTGATGAGAAGCCCAATACTTCACACTACTCCAACCGTGGCCCTGCCTGACCATATAAATTATGGTTACTTATAACCCAATAGTTAATCAAACTTTACAGTCACTGCACTTTACAGTGCATCCTGTGAAGCTCTTTGATATATCTCGATGATGTGATAATGAGCTGTATCAAATGCAAGGATTATTATTCTTTCCACAAAACCACTCACACAGCACAAGCCGTCCTTCCTGTGGGAGAGGGGATGAGCTGGACAATGGATTTTGATGATGTGAGGTGATTTAGAAGCAGTGACCAAATTCTGAGAGATTACCTCAGGCTCTTTCTCTATGTCACTCTCTTTCTGGCCCAAGCCAGCTTTTCCAGTTTCCAAATGCCAATTGAGCTCTCAAGAAATGCGACACATGTCAGCAGCTCACAGGCACCTCCACTGAACAGCCCTGGTGAGGTAAACACTGAAGGATAGTCCTGTAGTGGTTAGAGCACTCGCAAGCAAGGATCCAGGTTTGATTCCCAAGTCTTAAGGGGCAAAACGTTAGGTAAGTTTCCTAACCCCACATGCCTCTTAAGAACTTGGTTGTTAATCGATTGGTGGATCGCTTTCCAGGGGTAATGTGATCACTCAATCTGCATGTGAAAGGCTGCTGTGTTCGCCCACAAATATTGTCAATCCATCACAATATATTTTGAGACATCTCAACGATATGATAAGGCGCTATATCAAATGCAAGGATTATTACTAATATTCAAAGACCGATGTAGAAATGTAAATCTTTCCTGCACTGCTGGCCAACAGTTCTCCCAAACAACAACAACAACAAGATTACATTTACACAGCACCTTTTATGCTGAGAGGGCAGGGAGAGTGCGGTGAAGAACATAAGAATTAGGAGCAGGAGACGGCCATTCGGCCCCTCGAGCCTGTGCCCCGCCATTTGATAAGATTATGGCTGATCTTCTGACCCAACTCTAATTACCTGCCCTCTCCCCATATCCTCCTAATCCCTCTATTTTTTTAAATGTTCGAGGACTGACATCTACAGCCTTCTGGGGGAGTGAATTCCATAAATTCACTGCCCTCTGAGTGAAGAAATGTTTCCTCAACTCTGTTCTAAAAGACTGACCCTTAATTTTCAGACTGTGACCCCCGGTTAGAGATTCTCCTCCCGGGGAAACAGACCCTCAGTGTCTACTTTATCAGCCCTTCCACAGTCTTGCTCCTAAAGTCAATCTTGAGACGGGCCTAGGAGGCAAGGGAGGGAGCGAGGCGAAGGGAATGTGGGATGGAGTTTCAGAGGGTGGGGGCAGAGAGGCTGAACACCCGACTGCTGATGGTGGGGTGGGCCGAGTGGGGGATATGGAGCAGGCCAGAGTGCTGAGGGGAGGGAGCGGACAGTTGGCAGGTTACAGAGGTAGGGAGGAGCAAGACTGTGGAAGGATAAAAGTGAGGCCGAGGATTTTAAACTTGGATTGGAAGAGTGGGGGTGAGGCTGAAGGCCCGGTCAAAGAGGAGGCTTACTCACTCAGGCTGTGTGTGTTTTATTACAGATTTTCCTGCTTGCCTGCCCACCGTGTAAAGCTGCCCTGATCGTCTTCAGGTGAGATCACCCAGTAAAAACAACAACAATTTACTATGTTGTTTAGGTCGGGAGGATGTCTCAAAGGATGTCTAATGACGTTAAGTTCTTGGGTCGTGAGATCATCCCAAAGTGGGATTGTGGAACACGCTCACAGAAGACATTGGCTATTTCTGGGAGAATAATCCATCCCCCCACTGCCCCAAAAAAATGGTGATTCAATCTATAATTGTTTCACCCACAAAATACACAGTCAATCCATTTTACAGTATGTTCTGTGAAGCACTTTGAGACGTCTCAATGACGCAACAATTATTATAATCATAATTATTATAGGATTATAAACAAGCTAACTCAGGCATCAACACAGCACAGATGAGAAACCAGAGATCACAGGGTGTGCCCATTGCAACACGTGAGAGATCGTCTTTCATACCCTGAAGCACTGAGGTTGAATGCTCAACAGCAAATTAGATTTGTATAGTGCCTTTCTCGTCAGGAGGAGGTCCTGATGACCTCAGTGGGTAACACAATGTCACACCAGCGGATACAATAGCCTGAGGGTAACATCACAGTTTGCAGATGAGCAGAGTTTCCCATTCTTTTGTACCGCACTCTTTGAGCTGAGCTGCCCATTGCCTTGGGGAGTAGCCCAGAGGCTTGTGTGAGAGCCAGGCTGTTGCTGTAATTGGAGTTCTCGGGGTTGATTTATGGCTGGCATGTAGCAAATCCCAGTTTGTTTGTTCGCTCACTCACGCCAGTGCCTATATAATAACAATAATAATCCCTGCATTTGCTATAGCGCCTTGTCACGTCATACAGACATCTCAAAACACTTCACACAATATATTATAAAGTGAATTGACTATATTTTTGTGGACGAAACGCAGCAGCGCACAGCGCGATTGGGTGACATTTAAAAACAAACATATTTTTAACATCTCGTCCGAAGACGGCATCTATGACAATGCAGCGCTCTTTCCCCCCCAGCACTGCACTGGAGCGATCATCAGTCTGCACTGTGAGCTCAAAGTCCCCCCACGTGAGAGGTCGGGAACGCACAACTGTCAAACTTGAAAAGGAAAAATTTGCAAGGCTATGAAAAAATGTGTCCCAATGTGGGACTGATCGGGCAGCTCTTCCAAAGCCGGCACAGGCATGATGGGCCGAATGGCCTACTTCTGTGCTGTAATATTCTATGATTCTCTATGACTTGCAGGCGAGTGTGTGAGTAACTGAGCCAGGTTGACACCACGGCACTTGGCAACAGGGACTCCGGCCCGCTCCACATCCCCTGACCCACCCTCCCCACCACTGGCAGCCACTCTGCCTCCAACCTCTGGAATTCCATCCCCCAATCACCCCTCCTCGCCCCCTCCTTAGCCTCCTTAAAGTCCCGCCTCAAGACCCTCCTCTTCGACCATGCCATCGGACACCCTCCTTCCCCTCCCCTCTCCCTGCCCCCCCCTTCCCCCCAACCGCAGCTCGGGTCTGAAATGCTGTACTCTGTCCAGCGCCTTGGGACGACCTCCTGATGTGAAAGGCGCTATACACATGTAATCTTGTTGTTGCTGTCTCAGTGCCCCGATTATTGGTTGTTAAAGTCTAACCTGTGCTCACTCCACAGGTTACATGTGCACATGCTGAATGGAGCCCTGCTGGCACTGATCTTTCCTGTCGTCAACACCAGGCTGGTGAGTGTCAGGGCTTGTGCATGTGGCGGGATGTGATGGGTTGATTTTACGCTAGTCAGAGTTCCATGCTGCTCACTCACGGGAACGCCGCTCCCATGGGATCTGTCTTCATAGCGTTGTGGAGTCCAGCAACATAGTGGTTTGCAAGCGAAACAATCCGGGTTTGATTCCCGGTCAGGGCAAAACCTTTGTGGAGTCCTGTAGCTCAGTGGTTAGAGCACTCGCTTTGCAAGTGAGAGACCTGAGTTCAATCCCCGGCAGGTCAGGGCGAGACCTTGGGCAAGTTTCCTTACTCCACACAGAGCCTAATAATAATCCCTCCAAAACAATAATAAATTAGTCATTTTCAACCCACGACTGTTTGTGGGACATTGCTGTGCGCAATTGGCTGCCGCGTTCGCCCACAAAAAATACAGTCAATTCACTTTACAGTGTGTTCTGTGAAGTGCTTTGGGACGTCCTCCCGACGTGAAAAGCGCTATATCAAATGCAAGGATTATTATTATTATTAAGTAAATTTTCTTACTCCACACACAGGCCTCTGTTTACCAGCAGTAAGTAGGACCCGGTCGTTAGGCAATTGGCGGATCACTTTCCAGGGGTAATAATCCCTCCAAAAATAATAATTTGGTCACAAAACCCTTGACTATTTGTGGGACACTGCCGTGTGCAATTGACTGCTACATTTTGCCCACAAAATACACAGTCACTACACTCCACTGAGCCAGGCTTTCACTCTTACCACACAGAAGGCGAGTATGTCCTGTGAAGCGCTTTGAGACTTACTTACTGTTAGGTAACCAGGCGTGGAGCAAGGAAACTTGCCTAAGGTTTTCCATGCCTGAGAATCAAACCTGGGTCCTCTTGTGTGCGAGGTGAGCTCTCTAACCCCTGAGCTACAGCACTCCTGAAATAGTCAATCCCAGTTGTAAATCTTCGATCCAGTCGCCCCTTAACCCTGTGCATTCTAAAGAGTCCCACCTTCCTCACAACTGTCCCTCAGTGGTGAGACCCTTGTGATGACCTCTGATATAAATGTGATCTCTCTCCTTGAAGCTCCCCTTTGAAACCGAGGTGTATTACATTCAGCACGTCCTCCTGTACATCGTTCCCATCTACCTGCTGCACCAAGGCGGTGAGTCTGACCTGATATTTCTCACTGAATTGTACAACAACTTTACATATACAAAGCACACTTCACGCATCTCAGAGTGTTTAACAGTGGCACTTGCCTTCTATCCAGTGAGGCTCAAACCTGCGTTTGTCACATGCCTACCAAGTACTGACTATCTTCCTTGGCGGGGGGGGTAAGTGGATTGTCAGCACCAAGCCGATCCATTGTGGTGGTCTTGGTTGTCCAGTTCCTGAGCCAGGCAGGTCCGCAGTGCTCCAGGGTACTGCTGATGACAGTCACTGGGGACAAGGAATCATCAACAACAACTTGCACTTATATAACGCCCCCCCATGCAGGGCACCATCTCAGAGCGCTTAACAGTGGTGGAGCCTAACTCCCGAGACAGGAGGAGGGGGAAGGTAGCCATAAGCACAGTCGAACAGGAAAGTCTTCAGGCAGGACTTGATAGAGGGGAGGGATGGGGGATGAGGCAGAGGGATTGAGGAAGAGCATTCCAGAGTTTGGGGGACTAGTGGCTGAAAGCGAGACCTCCGATGTTGGGGCGGAGGGTGCAAGGGACGAGCAGGAGGCCAGTGCCAGTTGAGTGGAGGTGTTGAGTGGTGGATTGGGGAGTGAGACGGTCAGAGACGTTGGGAGGTGGCAGAGAGTGAATGGATTTGAACACAAAGTGAGGATCTTGAAGTCGAATCCTCTCACTCAGGTCCTGTTAACCCTGTAGCCAAAGCCTTAATAATGGATAGGGTGATCCAGCTGGACAAGCAGCGTGAAAGCTCGCCAAACAGCGCTTTCAATGGCAAACTATGTGGTGTTAGCTGGTTAGACTCCCAACACACACTCTGGGGTCCCCAAACTGTACCTAATACTCCATGGAATTAGGCAAGCAGGATGCATCCCTCTAGGGGATGCACAATCCATTCCAACAATATTTCTTAAGCATGTCTCAGACACTCAGCTGATCCCCCAAAAAATTGATGAAGTGATCCATAAACAGGTGTAGGCCATTCAGCTCCCTTGAGATAAAGACCAACATCCTATCAGTGTTTGTGATAACATTTTGCGGCTTGTTTTTAGTGATTTGTCTCCGCAGACACCCAAATCCCTTTGCTCCTCCACAGTTCTTAGTTTCTTGCCATTTAGAATATATTGTGTTTTGCTATTTTTGGATCCATAGTTGACGGCCTCACACTTCCCCACATTGAATTCCATCTGCCACAGTTTTGCCCACTCACTTAATCAAAGTCCCCTTGTATCTTCCTGCACCCATCTGCACAATTTACTGAGCCTCCTAACTTTGTGTCATCTGCAAATTTTGTTATAAACCTCTCTATTTCTTCATCAAAGTCATTTATATGGTGAAAAACCCGGGCCCCAATACAGACCCCTGGGCTACACCACCTGTCACATCCGACAATCAGGGAACGTTCCTTTATCCCTACTCTCGGTTTCCTGCCTCCCAACCAATTACCAAGCCACATTGCAAGGTTACCTCTGATTCCATGAGCTTTTATCTTTTGCTAATAACTTCTTGTGCAAAACCTTATCAAATTCCTTCTAAAAAGAAAGTCTATGCAGACGATATCTATAAACACTCTCTTATCCAGCATGTTAGTGATCTCCTAAAAAAATTCAATTAGATTCATCAGACATAACCTATCCTCTCAAATCCATGCTGACTCTCTTTGACTTGCTCATACTCAGTCACTCTATCCCTGATGAGAGATTCCAGTGACTTCCCCACGAGTGAAGTGAAGTTGACAGGTCTGTAATTACCTGGTTTCTCCCTCCCTCCCTTCTTAAGTGATGAAGTGGCATTTGCAATTCTCCAATCCAAAGGCACAACTCCCGAATATAGAACTTTGGAAAATTATGACTAACGCATCTGCAATTTCCTCCCCTACATTACCACTCTCTCTTAATATAGGTATCAAATGGTCTCTCAGTTGCTCTCTTGAGGTGACAGACTCACTGCATGTGTTTCAGGTGTGTACAAGGCAGAGCCCTTTGGGGACATGTGGTGGGCTGTGCTGGCCACAGGGTTGCTGTTCTTCTATCACTTCACACTGCTGCAGACCTTAGCCATGGTGAGTCAACGCTTAATAATAATATTCCTTGCATTTGATATAGCGCCTTATCACATCGTTCTCAAAGCGCTTCACAGGGCAGACACACTGTAAAGTGGATTGACTGTGTATCTTGTGGAGTCCTGTAGCTCAGTGGTTAGAGCACTCGCCTTGCAAGCGAGAGACCTGAGTTCAATTCCAGGCAGAGGGCGAAACCTTGGGCAAGTTTCCTTACTCCACACAGAGCCTAATAATAATCCCTCCAAAACAAAACAATAATAAATTGGTCATTTTCAATCTACGATTGTTTGTACATTGCTGTGTGCAATTGGCTGCCGTGTTTCGCCCACAAATATACGGTCAATTCACTTTACAGCATATTCTGTGAAGCTCTTTGAGACGTCGAGAAGATGTGAAAAACACTATATCAAATGCAAAGATTATTATTATATTATCTTGTGGACGAAACGCAGTAGCCAATTGCTCACAGCAGTGTCCCACAAACAGCCGTGGATTGAAGGGACCAAATTGTATTTATTTATTGGGGGGATTATTTCCCCTGGAATGTGATCTGCCAAGCGACTAACAACTGGGTTCCTACTTACTGCTGGTAAACAGAGGTGTGAGGAGTAAGGAAGCTTGCCTAACGTTTTGAACCCGGGTCCCCTTACTTGAGAGGCAAACGGACTAACCAATACCCTTCAGGACTCCCATCCCCTTTGCTGGGAGAGAGGTGACAATGCAGTGTGCAATATCCTCACAGTGAAAGAGATGGAGCACTGTGTGGAAATGGTTTGGCACACTCTCACCGTTGAGTTAGAAGACTGGGTTCAAGCCCCCGGTGTAGGCCAGTCTAGGCTGATGCTCCCAGTGTAGTGCTGGGGGATTGCTACATTGTGCAATATTACAGGGTATGAAATGAGGAAATGGATGAACATTAAAAGAGGTTCATTAAACCGAGGTCCGTCTGCCTGTTCAGATGGATGGGGTTAGAGAGCTCCAGTGGGGGAGCGAGCCCCAGCACAGACACAATGGGAGAGAGAGCAGGGAATGGGGTTAGAGTAGAGAGTTTGAGTGGGGGAGCGAGCAGTATGAGACAGTGTGCTGTAGCTGTGTGACTGGTGACAGTAATGGGCTCCTTGTATTTTCCAGGTGACCCAGGTGAACCTGAACAACATGCTGTGCCCGGCTGTCTCGGACCCCTTCTATGGCGCCTGCTACCGGATCTGGGCGTCCATCCACCAGACTGCACTGTTACTGCTGCACGGGAAGGTGCTGACCGCACTGGCTCAGGCCGTGCCCCTCACCCGCCGACCTTTGATGGAAGCCATGAAGACCCCCCTGAAAAAGGCAGAGTGAGCGGAGACATATCCGAGACTCGAGACCCGGCTTCAGACCTCCGACCCGACCGGCAAGGACAATAACAACTTGCGGAGCCTTCACCCGGGACAGCGTCTCGGAGTCTGATGCTGAGCCGGGGCAAGGTGAACGGAAGCACGGTCGAAGAGGAAGATCTTCAGGCACGATCGAAAAGCGGGTAAACAACCCCAACAAAAGACATTTACACAAGGCCTTTCGTGTCGGAAGTACGTCCAAAGGCACTGCACAGTCAGACCCAAACTGGGTGTGGAGAGTAGTGAGGGTCGGGGTAGGAGGGTGATCGAAGGCATGGTGGAAGAGGGTCTTGAGACGTGCCTTGAGGAGGTGAGGAGAGAGAGACAAAGAGAGGGGAGAAAGTGAGTACCAGAGAGAGAGAGAGAGAACAAGCGAGCGGAGGGGCAAGTATGCAGGCCCTGAGAGATGGGGAAGAGAAAGTGGGGAGAGAGTGAGCGGAGAGGTAGAGAGAGTATGTGAGGGGAGAGAACACAAGTGGCTGAGATCAAAAGGACAGTGAAGCCAAAGAGAGAGCGAGGGTATCGTGCCCAGACCACGCTGCTGTGTACACATCGAAACGGCGACATGTACATGTGTCAGGCAGTGATATGTAACGGGAGGGTGCTGTATACCACATGTGTGTTGGGATAGTGACACTGACGGTATTTGCCAGGGAGCTGCTGGTATTCTGGCCTCCGATTTTCTGGGTTGCTCAGTGTTTCAGCTGCCGAGCTCGCACTCTGGCCTCCGAGTTAGGAGGTTGAGGGTTCAAACCGCAAGTCAGGGACTCTGAGCTCACAATTCAGGCTGACGCTCCAGCCCGGAGAGAGAGAGAGAGACGCATTGTCAGAGACGCCGTCATTCAGATGAGATGTTAAACCTCACTGCCCTGATTCGGTGGATGTTAACGATCGGGAACAGAGACAAGAGTTTCTCTCTCTCACTCTCTCCAGGTGTCTTGGCCAACAATCTCCCGGATAAAATCACGGGCTCACTTCAACCACAACAAGATTCCATTTATAGAGCGCCTTTCACGTCGGGAGGACTCCCAAAGCGATGGACAGTTGGGTCACTTCACGGCTGTTAGTGGGACCTCATCACATCACATGACTGCAATTAGGGACATCGCTGTGTGAAAATTGGCTGTCTCAGTCACCTACAAAACAGTGAATTCTGTGAAGCGCTTTGACTCGTCTTCCCGCTGTGAAAGGCGCTGTATAAATAATAATAACCCTTGCACGACATTGCGTCTTATCACGTGTCGAGACGTCTTAAAGTGCTTCACAGAATATACTGTAAAGTGAATTGACTGCACATTTTTGAGGGTGAAACATGGGAGCCAATTGTGCACAGTGGTATCCCACAAACAGTCATGGATTATTTTTTTACGAGATTATTTAATAGCAAATTGTTGTTGAGGCGATATCCAAACCCATGTAATTGGCATCTGCAAACAAACTGTTCTCCAGACAGAAATTCCAATGTCATATATATCTGGGGGATTGTGTTCCAGGATGCTTGGAAACAGAGAGAGAAAGTTGCTTCTCCTTTTCACTAGCCTTGGGGGGAATCCTCAGTGCCAGAGAGTGGCAGGTGATGTGAAGCTGTTTTGTGTTGAGTTTCCTATCTCACTCATGGTACAATAAAAATAGTCCAGTATCACACAATGTGCCTTTTAGCTGCCTGAAAATATTATCTTCGGTCCTTGTATGTTTTCGCCTCATTCCTCACTCGACTTCCTGCTCCCGAGCCTGGAAATCTCACCCAGTCTCAGCCCCAAACACCACCTTGTCTTAACATTTAAGTTGGCGACAAATTCAGGGAGAATTCTTCTTTGGTGGAGTTGAGTTAGGTTGCTTATTTGCAGAGTAAAGGTGTCAGCCTGGCTCCGTAAGAAAGACTCTCGCTTCCAAGTCAGAAGGTTATGGGTTCAATCTCCACTGTCAGGACATTGAACTCATGTGGTCACGGGCTGACCCTACAATACAATACAGCGCTGAGGGGAAAGAGCGCTGCATTGTCAGATACGACGTACAGCGGATGAGACGTTAATCCAGTCAGTACCCTGTTCAGGTGGATGTTAAAGATCCCGCGGTGCTTTGGAAGATGAGAAGGAAGTTTCTCTCTCTTGGTGTCCTGGCCAAAAATCCCCCAGATAAAATCACGCGCTCACTTTATGGGATGTTGTTGTGTGCAAATTAGCTGCCCCTATTAGCTGCCCCTACATAACCGAGTCACTACACTTTACAGTAAATCCTGTGAAGCACTTTGAGACGTCCTGCCAACATGAAAGTACTGTATCTCGGATGCAAGATGAACGTAGGAAAAATAGGAACAGGACCCGCCAGGGCCATTCAGGCAACAAGTCTGTTCCATTAGTTTAATGGATCTCGACACCTCGAGAGCCTCACTCGAGCAGAGAACCCAGAGTGAGCTACGTCCGGAGTGAGGCAAGGCCAGAGTGAGAAGGAATTGGGTGAGAGTGGTAATTGCTGTGGAAGCTGCTATCGTGAGTATTCAAGGGTTCAAGTATTGTGCTACTAAAAACTGTTAAAACTGTTGATACCATTGGGAGATTGGTCTTGTGGTGAAACTCTACAGGGAGCGGTTGTAGCTAATTAGAGTTAGACTTAACCAATAACAGCAACATACTGATTAATCACTTGATTAGGTGTTAATTCTAAATTACTGCTGACCAATTGGAAACTGTTGCATCCAGAGGGTATATAAAGGGGATCGCTGGGAGAGCCTTACTCGAGCAGAGAGCCCAGAGTGAGCTATGTCTGGAGTGAGGAGGAATTGGGTGAGAGTGGGAATTGGGTGCAGAGGGTAAGTATATCTTCTAAACGACAATAATACAGGGATAAATAGAGTGAGAGGAGAGAATGGCCTGGCAGGGGACGTGTGAGGAGTGTGGTATGTGGGTGTTGATGGAGGGCCCTGAGCCCGGGTGACTTCACCTGCAGCAAATGTCTGCAACTGAGGAAGCTCCAGCTTAGAATAGCTGAGCTGGAGTCTCAGGGGGAGACACTGCGCAGCATTAGAGATGGGGAGAGCTTCCTGGACAGTTTCACTGGAGCCAGACACTCCCCCGAGTCCCAGGGATCATTCCGTTGCCAGCCACGGGCAGGACTGGGTGAGGGTCAGACAGGCGCGTAAGAGGACCCGAAAGAGAGGTGCAGAGGAACTCCAGGCTTTAACCTTGTCCGACAGGTGTGAAATACTTGCAACCTGTGTGGACAAGGAAGTCTGTGAGGAAGATGGGCAAACTTACCCCAACACCTCTATACAGGAGGCCACACTGGGAATAGTCAGAAAGAATATAGTGGTAATTGGGGATGAGACAGTCAGGAAGACTGACACACTTTTCTGCAGCCGTAGCAGGGAGACAAGAAGACTCTGTTGCCTTCCTGGGGCCAGGGTGAAGGACGTCACTTCTGGGCTGGAGAAAAATTTGAAGCAGGAGGGACTGGATCCAATAGTTATGATTCACATAGGGACCAATGATGTAGGTAGGACCGGTAGGGACGAGTTGAGGAGCAAGTTCCGGGAATTGGGAGTTAAGCTAAAGAGTAGAACTTCGAAGGTATTGATATCGGGATTATTACCTGAGCCGGGGGCAAAAAAAAATAAAGAGCTGAATACCTGGCTAAAAGAATGGTGCGGAGGGCAGGGGTTTCACTTTATAGGCCACTGGCACCAGTATTGGGGGAGACGGGAGCTATTCCAAAGGAATGGACTCCACCTAAACAGGGCTGGGACAAATGTCCTGGCAACACGAATAAATAGGGAGGTAGACAGGGCTTTAAACTACTAAGGGAGCGGGGGGGGGGGTAAATTCAATCACATGTAATCCGTCACAATTAAAATTAGGACCGATGAAAGTGGGAGAGCAGATTAACCAGGGAGATGAGCAAAGGGTGTCAAACGGGGAAAGGAAGTCCAGCGATAGGGCACTGGTGAATAGGACTAATAGCCCGAAGTCAGAATTAAAGGCGCTATATCTGAATGTGCGAAGCATTCGAAACAGGAGAGATGAACTAACTGCCCAAATAGAAACAAATGGGTATGATCTGGTAGTCATCACCGAGACACGGTTACAGGGAGATCGAGGGTGGGAGCTAAATATTCCAGGGTATGTGGTGTGTAGGAAAGATAGGCAATGTGGTAAACGAGGAGCGGGGGTGGACCCGCTAATAAAGGATGGGATAAAAACAGTAGAGGGGAAAGATTTTAAATCAGAAAAGCAGGAAGTGGAGTCAGTATGGGTGGAGGTACGTAACAACAAGGGGCAGAAAACTCCAGTGGGAGTAGTTTATAGACCCCCGAACAGCAGTCACAGTATCTCTCAAGGTATAAATCAGGAAATTAGCAGAGCATGTAGTAAAGGAAAAACATTAATTGTGGGTGATTTTAATCTGCACATAGATTGGGACAACCAAATTGGGAAAAGTATGATAGAGGAAGAGTTTATAGAATGTATTAGGGATAATTATGGAGATCAGTGGCCGAGGAGCCAACCAGGGAACAGGCCATATTAGCCCTTGTTTTGTGCAATGAAGCAGAGCTGATCAGCAAACTGGAACTTAGGGCTCCTTGAGGGCAAAGTGATCATAATGCGATGGAATTTAGCATTAAGTTAGAGAGAGAAGTAGTGAGAGAGTAATTAGAGCTGATTTTTCTGGTATGAGAGAGGATTTGGCCAAAATAAACTGGGAAATTAGACTGAAGGATTTGACAGTAGACCAGCAATGGCAGACGTTTAAGGAGATAGTGCAAAATTCCCAGCGAGCACGTATTCCTTTGAGGAATAAGAATGCCACAGGAAAGGTGGCCCAACCGTGGCTAACTAGAGCAGTCAGGGACAGTATAAAGTTAAAGGAAGAAGCCTATAAAACAGCTAAGATGAGGAGTAAACCCGAGGATTGGGAGAACTTTAGGGATCAACAAAGGAGAACCAAAAAAGTGATTAAGAGGGAAAAAATGGAATATGAGGGCAAACTAACGAAGAACATAAAGACAGACTGCAAGAGTTTTTATAAATATATAAAGAGGAAGAGGCTGTCAAAGGTAAATGTGGGTCCGTTACAGGCAGAGACGGGGGGAATTATAGTAGGGGACAAAGACATGGCAGAGTCATTAAACAAGTACTTTGCTACTGTCTTCACCTTAGAAGACACTGAAAACCTACCAAGAATAGAGGGGAACCAAGAAGACAATGTTAGTGAGCAACTTGGGGAATTAATATTAGTAAAGAAATGGTTTTAGGTAAATTGTCAGGTCTTAAAACTGATAAATCCCCTGGACCTGATGGCCTACATCCCAGGGTTTTAAAAGAGGTGACTACTGAGATAGTGGATGGCTTGTCTTTCATCTTCCAAAATTCCCATTGATTGGAAGATTGCAAACGTGACACCACTATTTAAGAAGGGTGGGAGAGAAAAGATGGGAACTATAGACCAGTTAGTCTGACATCAGTGGGAGGGAAAATTCTTGAGTCCTTAATTAAAGATGTCGTTATGGGATTCCTGGAAGACCATAACAAGATTAGGCAGTCAACATGGCTTTACAAAAGGGAAGTCATGCTTCACTAATCCTTTAGAGTGTTTTGAAGATGTATCTGCAGGTTAGAAGGGTGGAACCAGTAGGTGTAGTATATTTAGATTTTAAAAAGGCATTTGACAAAGTGCCACACAAAAGGCTATTGCACAAGGTTAAGGCCCACGGGATTAATGGGAACATATTAGCATGGATTGAAGAGTGGCCAACGGGTAGAAAACAGAGAGTAGGGATAAACGGGTCATTCTCGAATTGGCAGGAGGTGACTAGTGGAGTGCCACAAGGATCAGTGCTGGGCCTCAGCTATTTACCATTTACATCAATGATCTAGACGAGGACATTGAATGTAACGTATCTAAATTCGCGGATGACACTAAACTCGGTGGGAGAGTGAGCTCTGAGGATGATGCAAAAAGATTGCAATGGGATATAGATAGGAGAGGGGAGTGGGCGAGTAGGTGGCAGATGGAGTTTAATGTGGGGAAGTGAGAAGTTATTCATGTAGGTAGAAAAAATAGAAAAACAGATTATTTTCTAGAGGGGGAGAGATAGACCGTGTTAGTGTTCAGAGGGATTTGGGTGTCCTCGTACACCAGTCTCAAAAAGTTTGTTTGCAGCAGCAACTAAGAAGGCGAACGGCAGTTAGTGCTCATTGCAAAAGGTTTAGAATACAAGAGTAGGGAAGTCTCGCTGCAGCTGTATAGGGCTTTGGTGAGACCGCACCAAGAGTATTGTGTGCAGTTTTGGTCCTTATTTAAAAAAGGACATACTTGCCCTGGAGGGGGTGCAGCGTAGATTCACTCGGTTAGTGCCTGGGATGAGGGGACTGACCTATGAGGAGAGGCTGAATAAACTGGGGCTGTAATCTCCAGAGTACAGAAGAATTAGAGGAGATCTTAATGAAACATATAAGATTCTTAAAGGGCTGATAAAGTAGACACTGAGGGTCTGTTTCCCCGGGAGGAGAATCTATAACCAGTCTGAAAATTTAGGGTCAGCCTTTTAGAACAGAGTTGAGGAAATATTTCTTCACTTGAATTTATGGAAATATTTCTTCACTTGAATTTATGGAATTCACTCCCCCAGAAGGCTGTAGATGCTCAGTCCTTGAACATCTTGAAGGCTGAGACTGATAGATTTTTTAAAAATAGAGGGATTAGGGGATATGGGGAGAGCGCGGGTAATTAGAGTTAGGTCAGAAGATTAGCCATGATCTTATCGAATGGCGGGGCACAGCTCGAGGGGCCGAATGGCCGACTCCTGCTCCTAATTCTTATGTTCTTATCTTTTAATCCCAATGGCCTGTCCTTTTTTATTGCTCAGCCGGGTGTCAGACACACACGGAAACCCATCATTGTGCTCAAGAGTCTCCAAACCAAGCTGAGGATTCCACGCATCCCACCTACACGTGGAAATCCCAGAGATAGATTGCTGGAATGGAATACGCTCTCTCTCTCTCCCTGGAGGGACACATCCTGTTTACCTAATTCTGAAGAGGATAAGGTGCAGGTTGGCGAGAGCGAAAGGGGAGCCCAGAGTGTGCGTTGGGGTAACTGCTGGAGTCTAACCATCTAAAAGCACGTAGCTTGCCATTGATATCACTGGCAAGCTTTCTGCTGCTTGTCCAGCAAGTATCACTCTACACGTTCGGGCTTTGTCGTGCAGGATTAACAGGAGCTGAGTGGGAGGATTTGCTGCCCCTTTTATTTCTTAAAGTCATACCAAACCTGTTGGCCCTGGGAGACTGGAGGTCTGAAGAGTTAAATGTGTATGTGCTGAATATCCTGTTTACCAGACACTTCAACTAAGTCTCCAGCTGTTCACTGGAGGGTAACAAATTGTTCCAAGATGCACATACCTGGATTCGTTCAACAAACAACATTTCCAGCTGTGTCTCAAGCGAGTCAAACCTTCCCCCAGGAAAACAGATGTGAAGAAACAACATTCATCTTTATAATATCTTATCAAGGTGAAACCCTCAAAACCCGTATAAAAATAATAATCCTTGCATTTGATACATCAGCTCTAGGGAATGTCCTCTAATAGTGCCCATCTTTGCCAGTTTGTGAAATCCTGTAGCTGAGTGGTTAGAGCACTCACCTCACAAGCAAGAGGACCTGGGTTCAATTCCCAGCCAGGGCAAGAACTTGGGGAAGTTTCCTGACTCCACACACACTCTCTGTTTACTTAACGGTAAGTAGCAACCCGGTTGTCAAGTCGATTGACAGACTGTTTTCGGAGGGAGGTGGTGGGGGGTGAAATGTGATCACTCAACCCACGATGGAAGTTTCAAGGCTTGGATCTTGGAAGTCTCTCCGTTGGGGGCAGCGAGCCAGGTGAGTTTGGGGGCGAGAGGTTGGAGGATTCTGGCAAAAGGAGGGGAACATGCATTAATGAGTGAGTCCATACAATGGGACCTGTACCTTACGGTTATTCCTAAAACTGTAATAATAATAATCATTGCATTTGATTTATCACGATAGACATCTCAAAATGCTTCACAGGATATATTGTAATGTGGTTAGACTGTATTTTGTGGGCGAAACACAGCACAAAGCAGTTGTCCTGGAATCGAGTGTAGAAGCAGAGAGATAGAGTTGGGTGTGGAATGTGAAAGTTGAGACCATGTCTGTGGATGATGTCACCAAGGGGGAGTATGTAGGGGTTGAATTTATCACCTCAAGGCTGGACTACGGGAACTCTCCTCGTCGGCCTTCCCGGCACCTCCCTCAACACTGCAGGTCATTCAGAACTCTGCAGCTCGTGTACTGTCCCGCACCAGGCTTCACGACCACATCACTCCCACCCTCGCCCTCACCCTCACTCGCCTCCACTGGCTCCCCATCCCCCAGAGGATCGAATTCAAGATCCTCACCTACAAGGCCATTCACGGCCTCGCTCCCTCCCACCTCTCCGACCTACTATCCCCCCACGTACCTGCCCGTACTCTCCGTTCTTCTGCTCTGGTTTGGTCCACACACACACACCCCGCCCTAACCCTCCCCTACCATCGGTGGCCGGGCCTTCAGCCTCTCAGCCCCGAGGCTCTGGAACTCCGTCCCCCAGTGCCTTCGCCGCTTCCTCCCTTTCCTCCTTCAAGGCCGGTCTCAAGACCTTTCTCTTCAACCGTGCCTTCAGCTCCCCTCTCGACTCTTCCCCCTCCTCGCTCTCTTCCCTCCCCCTGACCATTTCCCTCCTGCTCGGGTCCCGACCCAACTGTCCAGCGCCTTGGGACGTCCTCCCGACGTGAAAGGTGCTCTATAAATACAATCCTGTTGTTGTTGTTATTGAAGGGAGGGGACCGAGGACAGAGCCCTGAGGAACCGCACTGTGTGGGGATTGCAAGAGAAACCGGAGACAATTTAGCGAAGGTGTGAGAACAGATCTAAATTATTCAAGGGCAGAACGTTGAAGGGTGAGATGAGAGGAGAGGTAGTGAAGGAGGATAGAGTGGTCCACAGTATCGAAGGCAGCAGAGAGGTCAAGGAGAACGAGGAGGCAGAGGAAGCCCTGGTCACAGATGAACAAAATGTAGTTTGTCACCTTGACCAGAGCAGTTTCCGCACTGTGAGCAGCATGGAAACCCGATTAGAGGGGCTCATGAAAGGAGTGGTTGGAGAGGAAGGAGCGAGCTGGGAAGCAACAACTCTTTCAAGAACCTTGGAAAGAAAAGGGAGGTTGGAGATGGGCCGGTAGTTAGAAGGTAAGGTCAGGGAATGATTACAGGCGTTTTTAGGGGGATGAACATAACAACATAAGAAATAGGAACAGGATTAGGCCATTCAGCCCCTCGAGCCTACCCCGCCATTCAATAAGATCATGGCTGATCTTCTAAACTAACTTCATTTACCTGCCCTATCCCCACATCCCTTAATCCCTTTAGTTTTTAAAAATCTATCGATCTCAGTCTTGAACATGTTTTTGTCCACAAATACAAAGTCAATGCACTTTACAGCATATTCTGTGAAGCGTTTTGAGACGTCTAGAAGACATGAAAAGCGCTATATCAAATGCAAGGATTATTATATTATCCATAGCCTCTGGGGTCCAGAATTCCATAGTCACTACCCTCTGAGTGAAGAAATGTTTTCTCAACTTCGTGCTAAAGTGATCTTTAATCCTGAGACTATGACCCTAGTTTTAGATTCTCCAACCAGGGGAAATAGTCTCATGGCATCTATCCTGTCAAAACTCTTAAGAATCCTATAGATTTGTGTAAGATCACCTCTAATTCTTCTATCTTCTAGAGAATATAGGCCTAGTCTACTCAACCTCTGCTCATAGATCAACCCCCTCATCCCAGGAACCAACCTCGTGAATCTACACTGCACTAATCTAAGTGATAATTTATCTAAGGTGAGTGTATCCTTTCTTAGATAAGGAGACCAAAAGTGCACACAATATTCTAGGTGCAGTCTCACTGAGGCCCTGTACAGTTGCAGTAAGACTACCCTACTCTTGTACTCTAACCCCTTTGCAATAAACGCCAACATGCCATTAGCCTTCCTAACTGCTTGCTGTACTTGCAAACTAACTTTCTGTGACTGGTGTACAAGGACACCCAAATCCCTCTGAAAACTATCTAGTCTCTCCTCCTCTAGGAAATAATCTGCTTTTCTATTTTTTCTACCTAGATGAATAACTTCACACTTCCCCACATTATACTTCATCTGCCACCTTCTTGCACACTCACTTAACCTATATCCCTTTGCATTTTCCTTGTGTCCTCCTCACGGCTGACTTTCCCACCGAGCTTTGTATTGTGCACGAATTTAGATACATTGAGCTCTATTTCCTCGTCTAAGTAATTGATGTCGACTGTAAACAGTTGAGACCCAAACACCGATCCGTGTGGCCTCCACTCGTCACAACCTGCCAATCTGAGAAGGACCCATTTATCCCTACTCTCTGGTTTCTGCCTGTTAACCACTCTTCGATCCACGCTAATATCCTTAATTCCATGACCCCTAATCTTATGTAACAACCTTTTATGTGGCATCTTGTTGAATGCCTTCTGAAAATCCCAATTCACTATATCCACTGGTTCCCCCATGTAATCTGCTCATTATATCTTCAAAAAACTCTTTAAAAGATTTGTCAAACACGATTTCCCTTTCATAAAAGCCATGTTGACTCTGCCTAATCATACTTAGACTTTCTAAGTGCCCCATGACGACGTCCCTAATTACAGACTCTAGAATTTTCGCTACCACCGATGTCAGGCTAACTAGTCTATAGTTCCCCATTTTTTCTCTCCCACCCTTCTTAAACAGCGGTGTTATGTTTGCGACCTTCCAATCAACGGGAACCGTTACAGAATCAGGAAACTTTGGAAGATCAAAAACAATGCATCCACTGTCTCTGCAGTTGCCTCTGCAGCCATAAACCCGAGGATGCAGCCCATCGGGTCCAGAGGATTTATCAGTTTTTAGTTCTATCAATTTCTCTAGTACTATTATTTTACTGATAATAATAATAATCCTTGCATTTGATATAGCGCTTTTCAGTCTTCTCAACGTCTCAAAGCGCTTCACAGAATAGACTGTAAAGTGAATTGACTGTATATTTGTGGGCAAAATATTAATTTCTTTAAGTTCCTCACTAACATTAATCCCACTATTTTGGTAAATTTTTAGTATCTTCTAATGTGAAGACAGAAGCAAAATATTTGTTTAGTGACTGCCATTTCTTTATTTCCCATTATAATTTCTCCTGTCTCTGCCTGTAAAGGACCCACATTTACTTTTGTTAATCTCTTCCTCTTTATATATTGTAAAAGCTTTTACAATCTGTCTTCATATCTCCAGCTCGTTTACTCATGTTCCATTTTCTCCTTAATCAGTTTCTTGGTTATATTTTGCTGATCTCTAAAGCCCTCCCAATCCTTAGACTTACAGCTCTTGTTGGCAATATTATAGGCCTCTTTTAATTTTATACTTTCCTTAACTTCTCTAGTTAGCCATGGTTGAAGCACTTTTCCTGTGGAATTTTTATTTTTCAAGAGAACATGCATTCGCTGGGAATTATCTAATATATCTTTGAATGTTTGCCATTGCTGGTCTACCATCATATCTTTTAATCTATTTTTCCAGTCTATTTTAGCCAAATCGTCCCTCATACCTGCAAAGTTGGCTTTATTTAAGTTTAAGACACTTGTTTCGGACTTAACTCCATCACTTAATATTAAATTCCATCATATTATGTATGGTCACTCTGCCTTAACTTGAAGATTACTGATTAGCTTGCCTTCATTACAATACAAGGTCGAGGCGAGCCTGTTGCTTGGTTGTTTCCTCAGCATATTGTTCTAGAAAACTATTTCCAATGCATTCCATAAACTCATCCTCTAAGTCACTTTTGCCAATGTGGTTTTTCCAGTCTATGTGAAGATTAAAATCACCCGCTATTATTGTATTCCCCTTGCTACACGTTCCTCTAATTTCCTGATTAATACTCTGCCCAATTCTGTAACTGCTGTTCGGGGGTCTATAAACTACTCTCACCAGTGTTTTCTGCCCCACCTCCACCCAGACTGACTCTACATCCTGATTTTCTGACTTAAAATCCTTCCTCTCTCCTGTTTTTATCTCATCCTTTATTAACAGCCCCCTCCCACCCCTCGGTTTCCATATTGCCTATCTTTCCTGTACTTCAGGTACCCTGGAATGTTTAGCTCCCAACCTTGGTCTCCCTGTAACCACATCTCAGTAGTGGCCACTAGATCGTACGGATTATCTCTATTTGTGCCATTAATTAATCTATCTTGTTTCAAATGCTTCGTGCATTCAGGTTAGCGCCTTTAATTTTAACTTTTTACTATTTCCCCTACTCATTAATGCTCTATTTTTGTTGTTAAACTCTTTGTCCCTACCTGACACTCTTTTTCATTTCCCAAGTCGCTACTCTGCTCTAGTCTTGACTTAATTGCTTTGTAAGTTTACATTTAACCGTAACCCTCCCTCCTCCACCCCCACCCCACCCTCCCTCTCTCTCACTCGCTCGCTCCCTCCTTCCGCCACTCTATCTACCTAGTTATTGGTTTTGCCAGGACACTGGTCCCAGCCCGGTTTAAGTGGAGCGCATCCCGATCAAAGAGCTCCCTCTTTCCCCAATACTGGTGTCAGTGGCTCATAAAATGAAACCCCTGCCTCCTTCACCGCTCTTTCAGCCAGTCTAACCCTTTAATCTGCTTGACCCTGTACCAATTTGTGCATGGCTCAGGAGTAATCCCGAGATTATTACCTTAGAGGTTCTGCTTTTTAATTTCATCCCTAGCTCTTTAAACTCCCTCATCAGATCATCTTTACTAGCAGAATCCATGTGGTCAGTTCCTATGTGGATCACAATGGGATCCTTCCCCTCCTGCTCCAAGTTCTTCTCCAACCGTGAAGAGACATCCTTAAACCCTGACACCAGGAAGGCAACAGCCTTTGTGACTCCTGATAGTGAAGAGTATCTGTCCTCCTGACTATATCGTCCCCAACCACATTCCTTTTTGCTGCCCCCACTTGTGTGGCCTCCTGTACAGAGGTGCTGTGGTCAGTTTGCCCATCCTCTTTACAGGCTTCCTTACCCACACAGGTTGCAAGTACCTTGTACCTGTTTGACAAGGTTAAAGCCTGAGGCTCCTCCACCACTCCCTCTGGGGTCCCCTTGACCTGCCTGACTGTCAGTCACACTGTCCTGTCCCTGACCACTGACAAGATCTGTACATCTACTGAGCCTCGGGGGAGTGATTGCCTCCTGGGTCAGAGTATCCAGGTCGCTTTCCTCTTCTCTAACGCTGTGCAATGTCTACACCTCAGATTGCAGCTCAGCAGCTCTCTGCGCTGAAGCTTCTTTAGTCGCAGATGTAGCTGCCGGGGCTCAGGCTGCTCTCCTTCAACTCCCACAACACCCGCCCTGCCATTCCTCCGCCACTCACACTGACCTCACGGTCATGTCACTTATTGTTTTCCTGCAGCTCCACCGCAGCTCCTCCCCACACTGCCCTCGCTCTCCTCTCCGAATTCCTTCCTCTCTCTCTCCCTGTTTTTTTCCCCCAGGTTCAGCCGTTAAGTGTGACATCCCCTGACGTCACTTGTTGTTTTCCCACTCTCTGAATTAGCGGCTGCTGACCTACACTATAGGGGGTTTATACCGCTGCTCAGCCGCAGCGCCTCCCCTTGCCAGATGATAGGGAGATATTGATGGTGTCAGAGCAGAGGGGTGAGGAGGTGGAGCTGGGAGGTAAGGAGAGGGGTGGGATCAAGGGAGCAGGTGGTGTTTCAGGGTGGATATGGTGGTGATGAGAGGAGGGGGAGACAGGTTCAAAGATATGGTGGGAGGGTTGGATAGGGGTCAGAGTGTGGGGGGGAGATGAGGATGGAGTGACAATTGGGAGGGCGGAGGCAGTTGATTGGATCCCCTCGATTTTGGACTCGAAGAAATCCAGTATCTCCTCACAGTCAGAGGTTGAGGAGCGAATGGGCGAGTGTAGGAGGGTGGATGGAGGAGCGGTTGGTGGTGGAGAGTAGGAGCCTGGGGATGTCCTTCGCTTCCAAGATTATCTTGGAGTTGGATGATTTGGCGGAGGCGAGGGCAGAGTGGTGCATTTTGATGTGGTGTAGCCAGATCTGCCAGTGAACCGTTAGGTCAGAGTTAGGAAATAATATCTCGGGAGACAGTATATAGTTCAGGACATGACATGTGGTAGCAACTGCCAGGATGGTGGAAGGTGAACTGGATGGACCTTGGTCTTTTTTGGTCTAGCATTTCCTACGTTCCTATCATCACGGGAACTTTAAAAGTTCACCTGAATGTCTCAAGTGAAAGATAATAATAATCCTGGCATTTGATACATCGCCTTATCGCGGTTTTGAGACGTCCTCAAAGCGCTTCACAGAATATACTGTAAAGTGAATTGACTGTATTTTGAAATATACACAGCAGCCGATCGCACACAGCAGATGGCACCTTGTCAATACAGCTGGCAGTGGGGCTTGAACCCACAATCTCCTGGGCCAGGCGATCACCCGAGCCAGGCTGACACACATTCTCCATCTGTCCTCCTCTGAGCCAACATACTAACCTTTTAACTGAAGCTACTTCAAGGTCCCAGGAACTTTACAGGCTGTCCACAAGGTCCTGTTACACCCGTTACAAAACACCCACACACTAACACACACAAAAATAACACAAACACTCACTCTCACACAACTTAACACACGCAAACTACTACACACACACTGACAAACACATTCAGTTTCACATACACACTCGCTAATACACACACAAAACCCGCAAACACATACACCCCTGACCCACAGTCACACACTCACTCACACACACACACAAACTAACATACAGTAACACACACACCACACACACAGACAGCCATTAAAACACTTGTAGTGAATACAATGAAGTAATTCTAAATACAATTATCATCGTCCTTCCACATGTTGTTGGTCAGTGTTGGGGGATTGTCGGCCAGGACACCGGGAGAGAAAGAGTTTGAGAGAAACTGCCTTCTCTTTTCAAAGGTCTTTAAAATCCACCTGAACAGACAGATGGTACCCTCCGTTTAACGTCTCATCTGAAGGACGGCACCTCCGCAAACCCCCACCCCCCCACCAAGCGCTGAGTGGAGTTCTGGGCGTAGATTAGATAAGATTGTGGCAAAAAANCAAACAGTGGGAAGTGGAGGATAACCACTTTGCAGACACCCTGTAGATGGACATTCCCAGCACAGAGGTCAGGCCGCCCCACTCAGCCCCCGAGTCTCTGGGGCTGGTTTCATTGCTTCCACTCGGTCTCCTGCCCACAGGCTGAAACAGACTCAAAAACAACTGCAACAAAACCTGGGATATTTTTGTTACAAAGCTATTTATTTACAGGACCACACACAGGGTGACTTCCCCACGGGGAGAGGAGGAGGGAGTAGGCGGGAGGGTTGAGGAGCTGTGGGGGGAGGAGAGAGAGCCCCCGCCACCACGACTCACTGAGTGACACCTAAAGTAGCTTCACCAATTCTACCTGAAGCAAAGGAAGGGCTGTGCCCTGAAGGGGTCATGTTTATGCTCGATAAACAGGGTCTAAAATGTGGGTTGGGAGGGTAGCCTATGGGCTAATTCCACGCAGAACCCACACAGGTGCCTTCAATTAGAATACACGTAGCGCCTTATTGCGTCTTCGAGACGTCTCAAAGCACTTCACAGGATACACTGTAAAGTGAATTGACTGTGTATTTTGTGGGTGAAACGTAGCAGCCAATTGCGCACAGCAGTGAGTGTCTCACAGGCAATCGTGGATTGAAGTGACCAATTTTTGTAAGGGGATTATTACCCCAGGAAAAGTGATCCGCTAATTACCTAACAACCATGTTCCTACTGACTGTCGATAAACAGAGGTGTGTGCGTCTGTGTCTGTGTGTGGAGTAAGGAAACTTTAACGTTTCTCCCAACCCAGGACTCAAACCCAGGTCCTCTCGCTCGTGAGGTGAGCGCTCTAACCACTGAGCTCTCCCCCACTTCCCTCCCCCAGGCTCTGCTCAACTCAGCGCCTGGCTGGTTTGGGCATCAGGTAGACCTTGACGGGTTTGCTGAGGTTGATGGTGCCCTCAATGGTGGTGTCTGTCTGGGGGAGTCCGTCCACACTGTCCCCCCAGGCCGGCCTGGCCCCAGCCCCTCCCCGGCTGCCGCTTGCACTGTACGCCAACAACAGTCGCACCTCCACCTGGCAGGGCTCTGTGGGGAGTGGGAGATAGAGAGCGAGAGACAGAGAAAGAGAGAGAGAGAGAGACACACAGAGAGAGGGAGACAGAAAGAGAGACAGAGCGAGAGACAGAGGCAGAGAGAGAGACATTGAGAGAGAGACAGTGAGGCAAGAGATAGAAAGACAGAGAGAGGAAGACAGAGAGAGAGGTAGAGAAACAGATAGAGAGACAGAGACAGAGAGACACAGACAGAGAAAGAGAGAAACAGCGAGAGAGGGAGAGAGAGAGGCAGAGAGGACAGAGAGAGAGATAGAGCTCCAATTATTACACTACCCAACAAAGCAAAACACAACCACACATCACAAGTCATCATAATAATAATCCCTGCATTTGATATAGTGCCTTATCACGTTGTTGGGACCTTTCAAAGCGATTCACAGAATATACTGTAAAGTGTAGCGACTGTGTATTTTGTGGGCAAAATCCGGTAACCAATTGTGCACAGGGATGTCCCACGCACAGTCAATTGCTTTTGGGGAGGAGGGATTACTATTTCTGGAAAGTGATCCGCTAGTCAACTAACAATCGGATAGAATATAATAATTGGTCCATTTTATACAACCTCTATATCATCAAAAAGACTTAATACGCCTCACGTGAGATTTGTTTTAGTCTGGAACAAGTGGAAACCCGTCACCGTGACCAGCCGGGTAACAGAAACCCGTCACCGTGACTGGTCGGGTGTCTGACACACACGGAAACCCGTCACAGTGACCGGTCGGGTGTCTGATACACACGGAAACCCGTCACCGTGACCGGTCGGGTGTCTGACACACACGGAAACCCGTCACCGTGACCGGTCGGGTGTCTGACACACACGGAAACCCATCACCGTGACCGGCCGAGTGTCTGACACACACGGAAACCCGTCACCGTGACCGGTCGGGTGTCTGACACACACGGAAACCCATCACCGTGATTGGCCGGGTGTCTGATACACACGGAAACCCATCACCGTGACCGGCCGGGTGTCTGACACACACGGAAACCCATTAAGATGCTTCAGAGTCTCCAAACCAAACAGAGTTCTAGATATGTATCCCCTATACGCGGAAGTCTCCCTGTGTCTGGGATGGAATGCTCTCTCTCTCTCTCTCTCTCTCGTAATCACATAGTATTAGGTGCAGGTTGGGCGAGACCCAAGGCTTGGGGGGAGCCCAGAGTGTGTGTTGGGGTAACTGCTGGGGTCTAACCAGCTAAACCCACATTGAGAGCACCGTCAAAACATGTATTCAGACGCTTTAGAGTCGAGCTACATTTTTCACACAGAAAGGTCCCACAAATAGTTTAGGGAGATTGATAGCCAGGACAGTGGGAGAGAGAGAGAGACTCCATTCTCTGTTCTCTGTTAACAACCCAAACATGTGATTGATTGCTCCTCTGACCATGTGGTGCTCACCCCAACAGTGACCTGGGGGGGTCAGTCTGGGCTGTGAGCTCAGGGACCCCACAACCTTTTGTTGCGTTTCTGACCCTTTCCTCTGAGGCTGTGAATTCACCGCTTGTCATCTCCTCCTCCTTCTCCTCTTCTCCCCGTGTGAAGTGAGTGAGTGAGTGCGGACAGAGTCAGTTACCTGTCCAGGCTGTGTGAGAGAGATAGACCTCGGTAATCAATCGGTGTCTGCCGGGCCCAGGATTGCGGAAATCGGACGCTTTGGGATGGATTATGTGGGCCTGGCCGTCGGGATACACAACCTGCAGAGATAATAATAATCATAATAATCCCCGCGTCTGATACAGCGGCTTCATCACGTCGGTGAGACGTCTCAAAGCGCCTCACAGGATATACTTATTTTGTGGGTGAAATTTTTGTGGGCGAGAAGAGGTTTCAGACACACCCTCAGGATGGGGCCAGGAATAAGGGATGTGTGTGTGTGTGGTGGGGGGTGGGGAGGGTGGGGAGAGGGAGAACCTTCACCAGGGATGTTAGAGGAGGGGTGTTGTGGAATTGGAGGGCAAGATGGGAGATTATTCACAAGGCTGGGAGGTGGTGGGGGGGCAGCCACAGGAGACGGTCAGTGGGGTACTCACTGGACCTGTTGGTCTCCCCAACTCCTCCCTTCATAGGCTGCAGATCATCCAGAACTAACTCTGCAGCCCATGTCCTCTCCCCCACCCCATCACACCCATCCTCACCCCCACCAGGCTCCCCGACCCCATCACCCCCATCCTCACCCCCACCAGGCTCCCCGACCCCATCACCCCCATCCTCACCCCCACCAGGCTCCCCGACCCCATCACCCCCATCCTCACCCCCACCAGGCTCCCCCACCCCATCACCCCCATCCTCACCCCCACCAGGCTCCCCGACCCCATCACCCCCATCCTCACCCCCACCAGGCTCCCCGACCCCATCACCCCCATCCTCGCCCCCACCAGGCTCCCCGACCCCATCACCCCCATCCTCGCCCCCACCAGGCGCCACGACCCCATCACCCCCATTCTCGCCCTACTCCGCTGGCTTCCTATACCCAGAGGACACAGTTCAAGATCTTGGTCCTCACCTTCAAACCCCCCCCCATGGCCTCGCTCCCCCCAACCTCTGCCACGTCCTAACCCCCTACCATTCTGCTCGCTCTCTCAACTCAGCGGGCTCTGGCCGCCTCGCTCGCCCCACTATTGGTGGGGGGGCCTTCAGCCACTCTGCCCCCACCCTCTGGAACTCCATCCCACAGTTCCTCCGCCTCTCCCCTCCCTCGCCATCTTCAGACCCATCTCAAGACCCTCCTCTTTGACAGGTCACCCTCCTACCTCTGCCCTGCCCGCTTTGATCCCAACCCCCAGCTCGGGAGTGGATCCCTGACTGTCCAGCGCCTTGGGAAGTCGTCCTGATGTGAAAGCGCTGTGTGTAAGTGGCATTTGTTGTTGTTGTTGTACGCTCAGCGCTGCTCACCTGCACCTTGATGGAGTTGGGGGGGTCACTCACGTGCTGTAGTGTGGCATCCAGCTCCAGCACAGCCACCAGCCCTGTGGTGAACCGCAGAGGATTGTCAGACTCTCCCGTGGGCTCGATGATGGTGGCTGACGCCCGGTGAACCTACAACACACCAGGACCAGCAGGTCATCCACCAACTCTTCCCTCCCCTCACCCCACCCCCCGCCCCCACTGGGCAGCTCCACCAACACCAGCACAGGAAGCACAAGGGGAACCTCTGAGGGCAAGTGGCGCAACTGTGTGTCTGTCCCCTAGTGTAATAATAATAATAACCCTTCAGATAGCTCCTTATCATGTCATTGAGGTATCTCAAAGCGCGTCACACAGTATATTTAAAGTGTAGTGACTTTGAATATTGTGGCAGAACATGACAGTCAATTATACACAGCGGTGAGTGTCCCACAAACAGTCGTAGATTCAGTGAACACATTGTTGTGGGGGATTATTACTCATTGAAAAAAGATCTGCTAATCAGGTTCCAATTGACCCCTGATAAACAAAAGTGTGTGTCTGTGTGTGTGTCTGTGTGAGTGTCTATGTGGGTGTATGCATCTGTCTGTGTGTCTATGTGTGTGTGTATTGTCTGTGTGTGTGTGTATGCAGAGTAAGGAAACTTACCTTAGGTTCCCAATTGCCCGGGAATTGAACCCGGATCCTCTCGCTTGTGAGGCGATGTCTAACCACTGAGCTACAGTACATTGCTGCAGCAGCTGTGTACAGGTGGCTGGGGAGGACCAGGGAGTTACTGGGGCTCAGGGGAGACAACAACAACTCGGAGTGTCTCGCAGCGCTTCCCAGGGCTGAGCTGTGAGGCTGAGCCGGGGAGGAAACGACCGTAAACACGGTGGAAGAGGAAGGTAATCTAAAACAGGGGAAGGAGGGGAAGGCGGAGGGATTGGGGCAGTGAGTTGCAAAGCTTTGGGGCGTACGTGCCACCAAATGTCGAGCAGAGGGGGACAACAACAACAACAACTTGCATTTATATAATGGCTTCACACGGGGTAACGTCCCGGAGAGTTTCACAGTGACGGAGTCTGACCCCGAGCCAAGGAGAGCGGGGAGGGGGGAGGGGGGAGGGGGAGGAGGGTGACTGTGAGCACCAGCAACAAGGCAGGATGTGAAGGTGGGGAGAGGGGGGTGAGGCGGAGGGATTGAGGGAGAGAGTTTCTGGGTGTTGTGGCTGAAGTCACGGCCACTGATGGTGGAACAGAGGGAACAACAGGAGGCCTGAGCCGGCTGAGCGGAGGCAGTGGGTGTTGTGTATGGGGGGGAGCAGGTCGGAGGCGTAGGGAGGTGCCAGGGCGAGGTGCCAGGGCGAGGTGCCAGGGCTCTGGGACGAACGGGAAGCCGGGGCCGGCCGAGCGGGTACGTGACTGACCTGCTCTGGGAGCTGGAGGTGCAGGAAGGCGCTCTGCCGCAGGGTGGTCTGCAGGATCTTCACCATCTCGGTGGGTTTACAGGCCACGAGCCGCGGCATCACATCCAACAGCCGCTCCACAAACCCCCCCTGTAACTGCTGCAGCTCCACAGCAAAACACCTGGGGAGGAGCACAGCAACAGCCATCACACACACACACACACACACACACACACACACATACACACACACAGGCACTCACACACACACAGGCTCACACACATACACACACCGGCACTCACACACACACACAGGCTCACACACACACACAGGCTCACACACACACACAGGCTCACACACACACACAGGCTAACAAACACACACAGGCTCACACACACACACACACACAGGCTCACACACACACAGGCTCACACACACACACACACACAGGCTCTCACACACACACACACACAGGCTCACACACAGGCTCACACACACACACAAGCTCACACACACACACACAGGATCACACACACACACACACTCACAGGCTCACACATACACACACATAGGCTCACACACACACAGGCTCACACACACACACACACACTGGCTCTCTCACACGCACACACACACACCGGCTCTCTCACACGCACACACACACACCGGCTCTCACACACACACAGGCTCACACAGACACACACACACACAGGCTCACACACATACACGCGCACACACACACACAGGCTCACACACAGGCTCACACACACAGGCTCACACACACAAACAGGCTCACACACACATAGGCTCACACACACACACACAGGTTCACACACACACACAGGCTCTCTCACACACACACACACACACACCGGCTCTCTCACACACACACACACACACGGGCTCACACACACACGGGCACACACACATACACACACAGGCTCTCTCACACACACACGGGCTCACACACACACAGGCTCACACACACACACACACACCGGCTCTCACACACACGGGCTCACACACATACACACTCAGGCTCACACACACTCACAGGCTCACACATACACACACCGGCTCACACACACACACACACAGGCTCACACACACACACAGGCTCACACACACAGGTTCACACACACACACAGGCTCACACACACTCACACAGGCTCACACACACACACACAGAACAGGCTCACACACACACGGGCTCACACACATACACACACAGGCTAACACACACACACACACACACACACACAGGCTCACACACACACAGGCTGACACACACACACTGGCACTCACACACACACACACACACAGGCACTTACACACTCATACACACACAGGCACTCACACACACACAGGCTCACACACACACCGGCTCACACACAGGCTCACACACACACACACAGGCTCACACACACACACAGGCTAACACACACACACAGGCTCACACACACACACAGGCTCACACACACACACACACAGGCTCACACACACACACAGGCTCACACACACAGGCTCACACACACACGGGCTCACACACATACACACTCAGGCTCACACACACTCACAGGCTCACACATACACACACACCGGCTCACACACACACACACACACAGGCTCACACACACACAGGCTCACACACACACAGGCTCACACACACTCACACAGGCTAACACACACACAGAACAGGCTCACACACACACGGGCTCACACACATACACACACAGGCTAACACACACACAGGCTGACACACACACACACAGGCACTTACACACTCATACACACACAGGCACTCACACACACACAGGCACTCACACACACACAGGCTCACACACACACCGGCTCACACACAGGCTCACACACACAGGCTAACACACACACACACAGGCTCACACACACACACAGGCTCACACACATACACACACAGGCTCACACACACACACAGGCTCACACACAGGCTCACACACACAGGCTCACACACACACGGGCTCACACACATACACACTCAGGCTCACACACACTCACAGGCTCACACATACACACACACCGGCTCACACACACACACACACACAGGCTCACACACACACACAGGCTCACACACACACACACACACACAGGCACTTACACACTCATACACACACAGGCACTTACACACTCATACACACACAGGCACTCACACACACACAGGCACTCACACACTCACAGGCACTCACACACTCACAGGCACTCACACACACACAGGCACTCACACACTCACAGGCACTCACACACACACACACACACTGGCACTCTCACACACACACACACACACACAGGTACTCACACACTCACAGGCACTCACACACACACACACACACAGGCACTCACAAACACACAGGCACTCACAAACACACAGGCACTCACAAACACACAGGCACTCACAAACACACAGGCACTCACAAACACACAGGCACTCACACAAACACAGGCACTCACACAAACACAGGCACTCATACACACACACACAGGCACTCACACAAACACAGGCACTCATACACACACACACAGGCACTCACAAAAATACAGGCATTCACACACACTGTGAATTGGAGGGGTTTGAGAAGGGAGTGGCGGAGAGGAAGGAGTGAAGCTGAGAAGCAACAACTCGTTCCAGGAGAGGAAGGGGAGGTTGGAGATGGGATGGTAGTTAGGGAGTAGAGAAGGGTCCAGGGAGGGCTTTTTTAAGGATAGGAGTGATGACAGCAGTTTTTAATGGGATGGGAACAGTACCAGAGGACAGGGAGAGGTTACAATGTCAGTGAGTAGAGGGGCAAGGAGGTGGAGCTGAGAGGTGAGGAGAGGGGTAGGGATGGGGTCGAGGGAGCAGGTGGTCGGTTTCAAGCGTATTATAGTGATGGTGAGAGAGGAGAGAAGACAGGCTCGAAGGTGTGGAGAGAGGGGTGGGTAGGGGCCGGGGTGAGAGGTGGAGATGGGGAGGGGGTAACAGACAGAAGGGCAGAGGCAGCTGAGTGGATTCCCTCGACTTTGGATTCGATGAAGTCCAGCATCGCCTCACAGGCAGGCAGCCCACATCACACACACAGCACACACATCACACAGCACACAGGCACTCACACACATACAGCAACCCACAGCACTCATACACCACACACTCATCAACACACACACAAACACACAGGCAGCCACACACCACACACACAGAGGCAGCCACACACACACACACACACCCCTACCTACATAATAATAATAATCCTTGCATTTGATACAGCGCCTTATCATGTTGTTGAGACGTCTCAAAGCACTTCATGGCACACGCTGTAAAGTGTTTTGACTGTGTGTTTGATGGGTGAGATGAGGAATAATGAGCTGGTTACCTTGTGAATGCCTCGAGCTCCTGGAGGAACTTCTCACACATGTTCAGGAGGATTTCCATGCTGGGGGCAGAACAGACACAATGAAGTGAGGGCATCTTCCACAAACACTGCCCACAGAGCCCTGGCATCATCACCCCCATCACTCCTCACTCCGTAAATGATTACACATGTACAGGGTGGCACAACGTCAAAACATCTCAACACTTCAGAGGAAAGGTCACCAACAAGTGCAACTGTGCTCACACACCACACACACACACCACACACACCATACTAACACACCACACAAACACCACTCACACCACACACACACCACTCACACCACACACACACCGCACACACATACCACACTGACACACACCACTCCCAACACACACACACACCACTCACACCACACACACCACACATACACTACTCACACACACTACACACACCACACACACCACATCACTCACACAAAATACACACCCCACACACACTACACACACACCAACTCCACACACCACACACACACCATACACACCATACACCCCACATACACACTCCACACACACACCACATGCACACATCACACCCCCCCCCACACACACCACACATCCCACACACACACCACATATCACACACACATTCCACACACACACATCACACACCCCACACACACCACACACCACACACACACCCCACACATACACCACGCACACACCCCACCGCTCCTGGCCTCACCCTCTGGTGGTGCAAGCGCTCAGGATGAGCTGCAAGGCTTTTAGCCTGGAGCCGCACGTGGTGAATGATAACGAGCTGCCGGCTCTCCAGCCCACTGTACAGGAACTCCAGCTCGTATGTGTAGGCCAGGACCTGGCGGGACAGAGAGAGAGAGTTAGGCTGCGAGTGACAGAGAGAGAGAGAGTGACAGTGAGTCAGGATTGGGGGGTAGAGAGAGAGTGAGTCAGGACGGGGGTGGGGGGGGTAGAGAGAGTGAGTCAGGACGGGGGGGTAGAGAGAGTGAGTCAGGACGGGGGTGGGGGGGGGAAGAGAGAGTGAGTCAGGACGGGGGGGTAGAGAGAGTGAGTCAGGACGGGGGTGGGGGGGTAGAGAGAGTGAGTCAGGACGGGGGTGGGGGGATAGAGAGAGTGAGTCAGGACGGGGGGGTAGAGAGAGTGAATCAGGACGGGGGTGGGGGGGTAGAGAGAGTGAGTCAGGACGGGGGGGTAGAGAGAGTGAGTCAGGACGGGGGTGGGGGGGTAGAGAGAGTGAGTCAGGACGGGGGGGTAGAGAGAGTGAATCAGGATGGGGGGTGTAGAAAGAGAGTCAGGACTGGGTGGGGCAGAGAGAGTCAGGATAGTAATAATAATCCTTAATAATAATCCTTGCATTTGATATAGCGCTTTTCACGTCCTTTATACTGTAAAGTGAATTGACTGTATATTTGTGGGCGAACACGGCAGCCAATTGCGCACAGCAGTGTCCCACAATTGTTTTTGGTTTTGGAGGGATTATTATTAGGTTTGTGGAGTAAGCAAACTTGCCCAAGGTTTTGCCCTCTGCCTGGAAATGAACTCAGGTCTCTTCGCTTGCAAAGCGAGTGCTCTAACCACTGAGCTACAGGACTCCACGGGGGGGTAGAGAGAGAGTCAGGGTGGGGGGGGTAGAGAGAAAGTCAGGACGGGGGGGGGGGGGGGGGTAGAGAGAAAGAGAGAGTCAGGATAGGAGGGGTAGAGAGAGAGAGAAAGTCAGGATGGGGGGGGGAAGAGAGTCAGGATGGGGGGGGGGGTAGAGAGAGAGATTCAGGACGGGGTGGCGGGGTGGAGGAGCGTCAGAGAGACAAACAACAGGAACAAAATCAAATGACATTTGCACATCAGGAGGACGTCCTGAGGCGCTGGACAGTCAGGGATTTGGACCTGAGCTGGGGTTCGGGGTCAGGAGGGTGGAGGGCACGGGGGGATTGCACGGATGACCGAAGGCGCCATTGGGGAGGAGAGTCTCAAACAACAACATTGCATTTGTACAGTGCCTTGAACAGGCTTTGGACATGGCAAGGGAAGGGAGCAGTTCCAGAGGGTGGGGGCAGAAAAGCTGAAGGCCTGACCGCTGAGGGTGGGGTGGGCCGGGCTGGGCCGGGCTGGGCGGGGCGGGGCGGGGGACGTGGAGCAGGCCGAAGCCCGCTGGGCGTAGGGAACAGACACACAAGAACTTGAGATTACACAGCGTTGTCCCGAAGTGAGTCACTGCGGCGAAGCTGGACTCCGAGCCGGGGGGAGCACAGGCGAAGAGCAAGGTCTTCATGTGTGATCTAAACGAGGGGAAGGAGTGGGCAAGGCGGAGGGTGTGAGGGAGCGAGTTCCAAAGCTTCGGGGCGTGGTGTCTGATGGTGGAGCGGAGGGGACGAGGGACGAGTAGAGCAAACAGCAGACACTGTGTCAGGATTTAGGGGGAGAGGAGTGCAGTGATGGTCTATCAGGACCTGTGGGCAAATTATGAGTGACAAAGCCTCTGTGGGAAGCACGAGGTAACGGATCCAATGTAAACCTCTCTCTGTTTGCCCTCCGCTCCCTCACCCTCAGCTTTGGTGAATAAACCCAAACTCTCAGCCTCTCATCCCTGCCAATCCCCCAGTGAGCGCCCGCTGCCCCCTTTCCGTTGTTACAATAACAACAACAATAATCCTTGCATTTGATACAGCGCCTCATCATGTCTCAAAGCACCTCACAGGATAGGCTGTAAAGTGTAGTGACTGTCTATTTTGTAAAAGAAACACAGCAGCCAATTACACACAGCCACATCAAACGCACGGATTATTATTCTTATTACTATCAAGTGGAAGTGACAAGTTAAGCCAGGGTCGAGTTGTGGGAAGGCAGCGAGACAAGACCTCGCAGGGGGTCCAGTGAAGCAGGTACTGTGCGAGCAGGGCAGGGCGGGGCGGGGCGGGGCAGGGCATCTGTGGCTCACCTGTTTGGCAGCGGCTGACGCCATAGCGTTCTGCTTCAGGTAGAGCGGAGCTGCCACGTTCCACAGCTTCTCCTGTAGCGACTGTGGGGAAAGATCAGCTCAGGACAATAACAATAACAACAATAACAACAACAATAATAACAATAACAACAATAATAACAATACCAATAATAATACCAATAATAACATACTGCAACAATAACAACAATAATATTAACAATAATAACAACAATAATACTTGCAGGGGGTCTGGTGACAATACAGAGATAACCAACACACTCACCTTCATGAGCAGGAGCTGGCACTGCAGGTAGGTGGCAGAGAATTCAGCAATCCCTGCCAGCTCCGGCTGCAGCTCTCCCAGTCTCTGCAAGTCCCTGTGTGAGAGAGCGAGAAAGGCAACATGGAATACATTCTTAATAATAATAATCCTTGCATTTGGTACAGCGCCTGATCACATCGTTGAGACGTCTCAAAGCGCACGTAAAGATACACGTAAAGTGAATTGACTTTTATGGAGGAATCGCAGCAGCCAATTGCACTCAGCAGTGAGTGTCCCACAAAAGGCCTCAAAGTGAGTAACCAATTTTATTTAGTTATTTTTGAAGGGATACTAACAATAATCCCTTATTTATTTACAGCAAATTTACATTGACATTTACATTTACAACACAGAGGAAGGCCATTTGGCCCATTGCATCTGTTGATTTTTGAGACGTCCTCCCGACGTGAAAGGCGCTCAATAAATGGAATCTTGTTGTTGTTGTTGTTGTTGATTTTTAAGAGCGATCCTTTCAGTCCCATTTACCTGTCCTTTCCCCACAGTCCAACAACTTGTATTTCCTTCACACTAGACGGTGTCTCAGAGAACTTAGTACTGGGAGATATTGCCACTTGAAGTCTGAAGTCACCGTCTCTTCAGGATCATAGAATTATACAGCACAGAAGGAGGCCCTACGAGCCATCGTGTCTGTGCCAACACGATGGGCCGAATGGGACGTTAAAAATCGTCGTTCGTCGATAAGAGAAGGGATTTTCTCCCTCTCTCCCTGGACAACAATCCACCAAATAAAATCACTCCCTCCATGGCTGTTTGCGGTAAGTCACTGAGCATAAATCGGATACCATGTTTTGCCAACAAAACACACAGTCACTACAGTCTACAGTCTACAACAATAAATTACATAGAGAAACAGCCTTTCACGTTGGAAAGATGTTCAAGGTGCTGGATAGTTAAAGGTTTGCAACCGAGCCGGGGATTGGAATCAAGAGGGTTGGAGAGTAGTGGGGGATGGGAGTGGGGGGATGGGAGTGGGGGTGTGGGAGTGGGAGTGGGGGTGTGACTGGGGGGTGTGAGTGAGGGGGTGGGAGTGGGGGTTGGGAGTGGGGCCGAAGACACGGTCACAGAGGAAGGTATTGAGATGGCCTTTGAAGGAGACCCGGGAGGGACAAGGCAGAGGGACTCAGAGTTGCAGACGGTGGAGAGTAAACCTGAAGGCCAGACTGGCAATAGTGGGGTGGGCAGGGCAGGGGTAAGTCAGTGCCCACCGAGCGGCAAAGCGGACAGGTTGGTAGGGTATCATAGTCTAACCTGGAAGCACTTTGAGACGTCTCAACGACGTGATGAGGCAAGGATTATACTTTTATTATTATTATGAATTATTATTATTATTATATTGAGTGCTCCACCACATGACCATATGTGAAGGGTACCACGGAAATGAAAGGTGTTGTTGGCCAGAAGGTTTGTTGTTTAGCGGGCGGTGAAGATGCCTCTTGCCTACCGTGTGGTGAGTTTCAGGAGGTCCTGGGACCCGTGTGCATCCAGGTGCTGAATGCTTTGAACTCGGTCCAGGCTCTTCTGTACAAACTGCCGAGAGGAGTCCTCACTCAGAGCCAGGCTGCTGGAATCCGACACCAAGGTCTTTCTCCCCGGCAACTGGAGGAAACCGCAGAGAAACTGGATTATTAAACCCCGGCCAACACAGCAGTTAGCTAACCTGCCCCTGTTCTCAAATCACACTGCAGGAATGCTCAGCGAGTTACGAGAGCTATTGGACACCAGGTACTGGTCTAATCCCATTCCCCTGCGCTTTCAACCCCTCATTGTGTCTGTGCTGGGGCTCGCTCCCCACTGGAGCTCTCTACACTAATCCTATTCCCTGCTCTCTCTCTCCCCATAGTGTCTGTGCTGGGGCTCTCTCCCCACTGACGCATGGCTGTTCCCAGATGCTCCACACATTGAACACAACCTAATTTTTTCTTCAAACAGGATAAATCTCATCCAGGCCACTCACTAGCTATTTTGGGAGCTATATTAACAAGCACTGGGAGCTGGGCCAAGAGTTTTTGGTGCTGGTGTGTGGTTTAAGTGATTAGATGGGCTTCAGAAGAGAAAGGAGTGGTAAGGAATGACTGATCAGGACAAGAAGTCAAATGGATGGTCACGGACATTGCAAAACAATCCCAGGAGGACAAACTGAGGAATGTGAGGGACAAAGCAACATTCAAACACTGAAACAGGAAGGGCATGACATTCCCTCAGGAAGCACATGGAATAAAAACTTCAGGATTACACGAATGGACAGTCAAACGATCATTGGGTGACTAGACACTAGGTTAACCAGTCACTGGAGCTTAGTGTTTAAAGCTTCCTCAAAGAACGGGATGATACTAGGGTTAAGATTCTACGATTCTGTTCCACGGAAATGAAAATGTGCAGGGCTATGGGTAAGAGCATGGGAGGGGATTAGTTGGTGCTCTTTCAAAGAGCCGGCACAGGCATGGATGGGCCTCCTTGTGCTGTAATATTCTATGATTCTACAAATGATGCCTCTGACATTGAGCACTTCTCCTGCTGGAGTGTCAGCCAGGACTGTGAGCTCAGCTTAATGAGAGGCCTTTGTACACTGACCATGTTGTTCTTGTCCCTGAAACTCTGGAACTCTCTCCCTCAATCCCTCAGCCTTGCCCCCTCACTTACCCAACTTCAAATCCCACCTAAAGACTTTCCTTTTTGATCATGCATACGTCACCTCCCCCTCCCTCTCCCCTTGGCTCAGGATTCCATATTAAGAGCGCTATATAAATACAAGTTGTTGGCTTCCAAGAACGCCAGGCACCTGGGGTGAAAGTCAGGGGAGGGTTAAATAGAATGAGCTGCGCGGCCCTCACTGACCTGCAGCGGGGGCACCAGGTGAGAGAGGCTGTCCCGCAGGTAGGCGTAGTGCCGAACGTGTGGTCGGAGAAGAGCCGCGGACATGGTGGGGCAAGTCTTGGCTGCGTTGAACACCAGCACCAACACCGCGATATCTGAGCAAGGTTAAGCACGCAACATCTAACAAGATTAAATAAAATGGAGTCCTGTAGCTCAGTGGTTAGAGCACTCGCCTCGCAAGCGAGAGGACCTGGGTTCGATTCCCGGGCAGTAGAGTGAAACATTGGATATGTTTCCCTGCTACACACACGCAAACAGACCTCTATTTACCAAGCAGTTGTTTGGGCAAATCACTTTTCCCGGGGTAATGATTCCATCAAAAAAAATTTGGTCACTTCAATCCATGACTGTCTGTGGACACTCACTGCTGTGTGCAATTGGCTGTCGCAATTTCGCCCACAAAAAATACAGTCAATTCACAGTATATTTGTGAAGCGCTTTGAGACGTCTAAAAATCTGATAAGGCGCTGTGTCAAATGCAAGGATTATTATTAATAAAACTACCACGAGTGAGTGTACACACACCAATGGCCACCCAGTGTGTATGCGCCTGGGAGCAGTTGGTGAAGGGGTGTGTGAAAGGACGGCAGCAAATGTGGTCTCTTTAGTGCTGAGTTAGTTTCAAACTGCCGGGGAGGGAGGGAGGGACAACCCTCATTTCAGAGAAACGGAAACCAGACATCTGTAGAGTTTGGAGACACAACAATAATAATAATAACAATCTTTGCATTTGATGCAGTGTCTTATCATGTCTTCGAGGCGTCTCAAAGTGCTTCACAGAATATACTGTAAAGTAAACTGACTATATTTTGTGAGCGAAATGCGGCAGCCAATTGCGCACAGCAGCGTCCCACAAACAGCCGTGGGTTGAGTGATCAATATCCTCGGAAAAGCGATCCGCCAATCGACCAACAACTGGGTCCCTACTGACCGCTGGTAACCAGAGGCCTGTGTGTGCGGAGTTAGGAAACTTGCCTAAGGTTTCACCCTGACCTGTCTGGGAATTGAACCCAGGTCCTCTCGCTTGCAAGGCAAGCGCGGAAACCCGAGCTGCAGTACTGCACAATCCGCAAGATGGCAACTCCAGCAATGCAGCGCTCTCACCCCGGCACCCCCCACAACTCCACCAGCACTGCATTGCAGCGAGCGTCAGCCTGGTCTGTCTGTGAGTTCAAAGTCCCCACGTGGAGGCTGGAACCCACCCAGTGAGCCAGGCTGAGGCCAGACTGACACGGCAAGGATACAGGCTGGTCGTCCATGTCTGGCTCTGGAGTATCGAAGTACGGGTGTGTGCTCAGCAACTCGGGTACGAGGGGGAGAACCAGGGTCGGGTGCCGGCTCCCAAGGTACTTGAGGCATCTTGAGAGAGAGGAAGAGAGAGAGAGAGAAGCGATTAACACGGGTTCCTCGAGGGTGCAAACCATCCCAAAGACAACAGCAGCTGAACAGATAGATAGCTCTCTATCTAGTTATAACAATAACAATAATAACAATAACAGTAATGACAATAATTCTGGCATTTGATGCAGAGCCTTATCACGTCTTCTAGACTTCTCAAAGCGTTTCACAGAATATACTGCAAAGTGAATTGACTGTATATCTTTTTGGGTGAAACACGGCAGCCAATTGCTCACAGCAGTGAGTGTCCCACAGGCAGTCATGGAGTGAAGTGATCAAATTATTATTATTATTTTTAAGGGGATTATTGCTCCCAGAAAGTGATCCGCGATTCGACTAACAACCGGGTTCCTATTGATTGCTGCTGAAGCCTGTGGAGTAAGGAAACTAGTCTAAGGTTTTGGGAATTGAACCCCGATCCTCTCGCTTGCAAGGCGAGTGCTCTAACCACTACACTACAGGATTTCAGTATTGCTGGCAGGTGTAGTGACTGTGCATTTTGTAGGCAAAACTACCCCTCCCATGACAGAGGCATTAAATCCCTGGAACCCTATTCTGGCAAAGCAAAGTTAGAAGATTTTAGAACAAATCACATTGACCCCCCCCACTGCTCCGAGCTGAGACTCACTTCCAGATGGAATTCCTGTCGGTCGGATACTTGGCCAGGTTTTTCAGCAGCTCCACAAGCGCCAGGTGGATGCCGTCCTTGGTGGACACGTTGGTGTAGCACAGCAGCTCATGCAAGGCCTCACGAATGTCCCGGGAGGAATCCTGCAGGTCACAGACACATATCCTCACCCGCACCAAACAACACATGCCCATCCCCCACTCCCTCCAGCCCCCCCTCCCTTCCTCAATCCCCGCCCCCCCCATCCCCTCCCCTCCCCAAACCCCTCCCCAATCCCCTCCCCTCCCCAATCCTCTCCCCGCCCCTCCCATTCCCAATCCTCTCAAGCCCCCACCTCCCCAATCCTCTCCAGCCCCACCTCCCCTCCCCAATCCCTCCAGCCCCCACCCTCCCAACCCCAATCCCCTCCAGCCCCCACCCTCCCAACCCCAATCCCCTCCAGCCCCCACCCTCCCATCCTCAATCCCCTCCAGCCTGGCTTCCCAACACCCACAAATCCATACAGACACAGACAAGACTCACATAAACACACACACATACCCACACAGACACACACACAGACACACACGAAGACACACGCGAACCCACAGACAGATGCACAAACACGCACACACACAGATCGACAGACACACAGACAGTCAGACAGATAGACCCAGACAAACACACACACACTGACCTCCAGGACGGCGAGCACGGTGTCCAGCTGGTCCTCCCGCAGACGGATGTGGCTGGAGATGTGGCGCAAGGCGTGGATGGAGCCCAGACGCACCTCCTCAATCTCGTCGTTGAACATGTCCACCAGGAAGTCCAGGCACTTCTCAGCGAAGGAGGCGGAGGCCTGGCCCAGCGTACAGAGAGACTCCACCGCAGCCAGCCGCACCTCTGCTCACACACACAGGGCGATACTGAGCTCTGACCTCACACAGTGTCTGAGCTCACACAGTGTCTGAGCTCACACAGTGTCTGGGATCACACAGTGTCTGGGCTCACACAGTGTCTGGGATCACACAGTGTCTGGGCTCACACAGTGTCTGGGCTCACACAGTGTCTGGGATCACACAGTGTCTGGGCTCACACAGTGTCTGGGATCACACAGTGTCTGGGCTCACACAGTGTCTGGGATCACACAGTGTCTGGGCTCACACAGTGTCTGAGCCCACACATAGAGAATGTCGATTTAAAGTACTGGAGGGCAGCTGGCGTCCAGGGAACTGTACCTCAACACATGTCAGAGCTTCCAGGAGAGGAGGGAAGAAAACTGAAGCTTTTAAAAGTATGTGTAATTTAAGATATGAGGCCACTAATTCAATCAGAGCATTGCTCTACCGTCTTTATTTTCAGAATCTATTCACATTCTAAATATCTGCTTTATTCTGCTCCAGGTCCATGAAGCTTTCTTGAACAGTAGAGGAAGCAATCCTCCCCAACAGCGTTCCTTCGCCTTCTTGCACCAAGTGATGCAATTGAAACTGACAATTTGTTCCCTTGGGGAAAGCTCAAACACAAACGCTAATGAAACTAGAATTTAAATTCCTGTCTACATATCCCATATTTTTATGATGTTGCTCCAAGCTCTGTGAGCCGATCACCCCATCCTCGCCCGACTTCACTGACTCTCCATTCGCCGGATGAATAAGTTTAATAATCCCGTCCTGACTTTTTAAAGCCCTCCTTCCTCTGCAACCTATTAACATCATATCAACCTTCCCGCTCCCTCTGTTGTGTAAATGCAATTTGTTGTTGTTGATGTCCTGTCCCATCCTTTAAGTATTAGATACATTCTGACTATTAATAATAATAATAATCCTTGCATTTTATATAGCACTTTTCATGTCTTCAAGACGTCTCAAAGCGCTTCACAGAATATAGTGTAAAGTGTAGTGACTGTATACTTTGTGGGCGAAACGCGGCAGTCAATTGCACACAGCAGTGTTCCACAAACAGCCATGGATTGAAGTGACCAAATTATTATTTTATTTTCTTTCGTTGAGGGATTATTATTAGGCTCTGTGTGGAGTAAGGAAACTTGCCCAAGGTTTCGCCCTGATCTGCCGGGGATTGAACTCAGGTCTCTCGCTCGCAAAGCGAGTGCTCTAACCACTGAGCTACAGGATTACCAGAGTACTGGAGCTACACTTACAGACACCTCTTTTCCAACAAATATGGATAATGCCATACTCTTGAGAAAATTTATTTTCTGTGAAAATAGTTATGTTCAGGGTTAATGTATGAAATAGATTCTGGCAAATTTAAACGATGTTTTCAATATGCTGAAACAAATCTATTTATATAGAATATAAATCTATGAGCAAAAGTTCAAAATTAACTTTTCATTACTTTTAAAACTTATTTGTTCAACAGTTACTTTCTTTTATATAATGTCGTTCATATAGCACAACTTCTCAAAGCGCTTCATTCTCTTGGCTTGTTTGACCCTCAACTGTCCTTTCTACCCATATCCGTGCCATGACCCGCTCTGCCTTCCCCACCTCCACAACATGGCCCGACTCTGCCACTGTCTCCCACCGCAGCCCCCGAGACCCTCACACACCCCTTCATTACATCCAGACTCCACCACACCAACTCCCTGCATCCAGACTCCACCACACCAACTCCCTGCTTGTCGCCCCCCAACTCCTCCCTCCATAGGCTGCACATCATCCAGAACTAACCTCTCCCCCACCCCATCACCCCCATCCTCACCCCCACCAGGCTCCCCCACCCCATCACCCCCATCCTCACCCCACCAGGCTCCCCCACCCCATCACCCCCATCCTCACCCCCACCAGGCTCCCCGACCCCATCACCCCATCCTCACCCCCACCAGGCTCCCCCACCCCATCACCCCCATCCTCACCCCCACCAGGCTCCCCCACCCCATCACCCCCATCCTCACCCCCACCAGGCTCCCCAACCCCATCACCCCATCCTCATTCCCACCAGGCTCCCCCACCCCATCCTCACCCCCACCAGGCTCCCCGACCCCATTACCCCCATCCTCGCCCGACTCCGCTGGCTTCCCATCACACAGAGGATACAGTTCAAGAACCTGGTCCTCACCTTCAAAGCCTCATACACACTGCTCATACACACAGCCTCATTCACACCACTGCTCACACGCATAGTCCTGACTTGACTTGGCATGTTGTACAGTCAAACATTACAAAGAATGTACAGCATTGAAACAGGCCACTCAGCCCAACCAGTCCGTGTCGGTATTTATATTCCTCACGAGTCTCCAGTAGTTCCTTACTCCCTCCCACACCCTCTGTTCCCTTCTCCCTCACCTGAAGGTCTAGCTTCCTCTATCTCCTCCATGACCGCCTCAGCAGCAAATGCCTCTATTCACTGCCTTCTGCATGAACTTGTTCCTCCTAAATTCCGTTTTCGACCCTCTAGTCATTATCATACTTGTGTTCCTGGTTACAGACTCCCCAATCAGGGAAACTGCCTGGCTATGTTAACGTTATCATATTAAACACTTCTATTAGGTTTCCCCCCTTTAAACGTCTGTTCTCGAGCTAAAAAAAAGGCTCAACCTGTCCAGTCTGTCCTGATATTAATAACCTGCAACCTCCATATAACAATAATAATCCCTGCATTTGATATCGAGCCTTATCACGTCACTGAGATGTCGCAAAGTGCTTCACAGGGTATACTGTAAATGTAGTGACTGTACATTTTGTGCTCAAAAACACGGCAGCCAGTTGCGCACAGCAGTGTCCCACACACATTCGTGGTGTGAGTGACCAATTTTAATTTAGGGGATTGTTGGCCAGGATACCTGAACAGGCTGTCAGGACCTCAGTTTAACATCTCATCCGACAATGCGACAATGTAGCACTGCATTGGAGCGTCAGCTTGGACTGCGTGATGCCAAGTCCCGATGTGAGGGCTTGAACTTCAAGACTCAGAGGCGAGAGAGTGCCACCGAGCCAGGCTGACACACAGACCACCACCCCGGAAAGCGATTAGCCAATCGACAAACAAACGAGTTTCTACTTATTGCTAGAACAGAGGCGTGTGTGAGTGTGGAGTAAGGAAACTTGCCTAGGATTTCGCCCCAAGCCAGGAATGGAACCAGTTCCTCTCGCTTGCTAACCACTACCCTACAGGATTTTGAATCATCCTCGTCAGCCAACGTGACTTGTAACATAGTCTCTGAAGCCACTTACCGTACATCTCGTCCTCCAGCCCGTGCACGAAGGCCCCGCAGGCCCCCGAGTTGATGAGATTGACGGTATAAGTGTTGACCGGCTCCTTCGGGGCGTCATCCCCCCATTTGCGGCCACTTGAGAACTCGCCCGACGTGTACAGCTCCTTGGCTCGCTCATGGGCACTGCGCTTCCTCTGGGCTCACACAAGGGAGAGAGAGAGACGGTCAGTCTCTGCTCGGCTGTCAGGGAAGTGGTAACCATGTCCCCCCTCTCCCCCACCCCCAACTACATCAGCTCGGCTCAGTCACACTCTCCTGTCTATAACCCCAAACCTCTGTTAGCACCTCTGCTAACCCTGCAGCCAAAGTAAGTACGTACTTCCATACAATGAATGAACGAACGAACGAACGAAGAGGGTGGACCTCGCTGGACAAGCAGCGGGAAAGCTAGCCAGACAATGTGGTTTAGCTGGTTAGACCCCAGCAGTTACCCCAACACACACACTGGGCTCCCCTCAAGCCTTGGCTCTCACCCAACCTGCGCCTAATACTCTCCGGAATTAGGTAAACCGGATGCCTCCCTCCAGGGGGAGGGGGAGAGAGAGAGAGAGCGCCTTCCATTCCGACAATCTATCTCTGGGATTTCCAGGTGTAGGTGGGATGCGTGGAATTCTAATCTTGGTGATGGGTTTCTGCGTGCATCAGACACCTGGCTGACCAAGCAAAAACACCTCGCTCCCCCGGTCAGATGGTGTCTAACTTCTGATCGCACCCGAAGACTTTCCTCAAGCTCTGCCACATCAGCTCGGCTCAGTCACGCTCTCCTGTCTAAAACCCCGAACACCTTGGTCAGTGCTCTGAGACGTTACCCCACATGAAGAGTGCTGTGTGAAAGCGATATATATATATAACATTAAGTCAAACCCGAGCCCTCTGGCTGGCGAGGCAAGCGTGCTAAACCGCTATGCTACGGGACTCAACAAAGTTGTTGTTGGTTTGGTCCCCATCCTCTATCTCCCCTCCACGCCCCCTTCTCTCTGCCTGACTCAGTGAGCCTCCCCACAGAGCGTCAGCCCCCACACCCCCCCCCACCCCGCCCCCCCGCATGGTGTGATCTTACCTTCAGGTCGGACATCAGTTTCTTGTCGAGAGTCTGCTCCAGGAACTGCACACTGACCTGGTTCATGGATCCCTGACGAATACAAACAGGGGATGGTAACACAGTGCAGTTGGTGTCAGTCGTATCTTTATAAATCGTGCAATCGCCTAAGTCGTACATTCACCCCAGTCCCCATCAGGTTCCAATCAAAACCACTTAAGATTTCTTTACAAAACATAAAATACTGCCGATGCTGGAAATCTGGAATAATAACAGACGTCGGTGGGAACACTCAGCAGGTCAGGCAGCATCTATGGATAAAGGAAAGTCGTGGACCTGAAACGTTGACTCACTTTCCTTTCTCCATAGATGCTGGCCTGACCTGCTGAGTGTTCCCAGCGACTAGTGTTTGTGCTCCCACTTTACACTCTATTCTGTGAAGCGCTTTGAGATGTGATAAGGCCCTGCATCAAATGCAAGGATTATTATTAAAATACAAGTGATTGGGTTCCTCTCTTCACGGGTTCCTTTTATATAAATTCCCACAAACGCAATAATAATATTATTAATAATATAGAATAATCCTTGCGTTTGATATAGCGCTAACTGTATCAAACTTAAACGTTAGCTTATAGTATACTGTAAAGTGAATTGACAGTGTATATTCTGAGTGAAACACGGCAGCCAATTGAGCACAGCAGTGAGAGTCCCACAAACAGTCGTGGATTGGTGACCAAATCTTTTTTGAAGGAATTATTACCCCCCGGTAAAGTGATCTGCCATTGACTAATGACCAGGTTCCTACTGATTGCTGGTAAACAGAGGCGTATGTGTGGAAACGTTGACTCACTTTCCTTTCTCCATAGATGATGCCTGACCTGCTGAGTGTTCCCAGCGACATCTGTTTAAGATTTCTTTACACCATTCATATTAATTACCTCCTAACTCGTAACTCTGCTGCCCTACCCTCCCATTACTCCGCACTTGCCAGCTGTCTTCAATGCGGGAAACATTCACCCGTCAACGCATGAGCAGCAGAACTTCCCGCGATTCAATGTGACTCCAACCCCTACCGGTAAGTGCACATGTGGTGACGGGACAAGTACCTTTGAATCATGGGAAACGCAGCGTTAACCAGTCACCACATGTGCACTTACCGGCCGCAGTGAATTACGCCTGAGCAGCGCAGATTATTAATTAAATTGGATTTTGTACGACGTATACAGTTTGCCCGCAACTCAGACCTTCACGTATGTCATATTAAATGTTATGGTCCAGAATGATAGGATTTATGTAAGTTTTTTACATCCGATGCAGTGATTTATATAGCGACTGTGAACTTTATAGACCAAAGAGGTAAACAATCAACGCACAACAAGGCTCGCAGTCATAATAATCCTGGCATTTGAGGCATTACAGCGCCTGATCACGTCTTCGAGACGTCTCAAAGCCCTTCACAGCTACACTGTAAAGTGAATTGACTGTATATTTTGTGGGTGAAACGCAGCAGCCAATTGTGCACAGCAGTGAGTATCCCACAAACAGTTGTGGATGGAGTGACCAATTTTTTTTTGAAGGAATAATTATCACTGGAAAAGCGATCCATCGATCAACTAACAACCAGGTTCCTACTGACTGCTGGTAAACAGAGGCATGAGGAAGGAAACTTGCCTAAGGTTTCACCCTGCCCGGGAATCGAACCTGGGTCCTCTCGCTTGCAAGATGAGTGCTCCAACCACTGAGCTACAGGTGGTGTGTGCTTGTGTGCGTTGGAGGGTGGTGGGGGGGGCATTTATCTGAATTGTAGAGGGCAAAACCAGCCGAGGCTCCAGCTCCTGGTCCCTCTACAGTGCCCTCTCCTAGCTGTACAAGTGTCTGCCCACACTCACTGGCAAAGGCACACAAAGACAAAACAATACATCATTAACATTCACACAGGGCCTTTTTCATCAGGAGGGTGTCCTAAGGCGCTTAAGCTTGGATGAAGGACGAATCTTACCAGTAGTTTAGCAGCCTGTACTCGGACCAACCAGGACCCATCGTTCACCAGGTGACAAACCTTTCCGAAAGTGTCGTCCACTAGCCGGATTTCCTCGTTGGAGGAGGGAATGGGGACGATGCTGAGACACAGATACTCAGGGTTAATTTGGAGTCCTGATGCTTGTCCACTCCCTCCACTCAGCGGGCTCCGGCCTGCTCCACACCTCCCGCCTGGCTCACCCACCATCGGCGGTCAGGCCTTCAGCCTCGCTGTCCCCACGCTCTGGAACTCCATCCCACAACCTCTCTGCCTCGTTTCCTCCCTCGCCTCCTTCAAGACCTGTTTCAAGACCCTCCTCTTCGACCGCGTCTTCGTCACCCTCATACCCCCACCCTCCCTGCCCTCCACCCGTCCTGATCCCAACCCCCAGCTGAGGTCCAAATCCCGGACAACCAGTGCCTTAGGATGTCCTCCCGCTCTGTAAATGTCAGTTTTTATTGTTGCCATTGATATACTGCCTAAAAGGGATTTTTTTTTCACTCGTCTAATGTCTGTTCCTGCTCCCCAGCGTCCTCTCACTGGCTTCCAGTTCCATATTTGCTGGTTGTGCCTGGAATCCCAGTCAGACAACCCCACTTGTCAGTCGGACCTCCTGCACTCTGCGCTCTGGAGCTCCATCACGGAGTCCCTCTGACTCCCTCCTTCCCTCGTTCAAGGTTCGTCTCAAGACCTAGCTCTTTGACCACAGCTTTGGTTGATATGTTCTCAAAATGTAACCCTTTAAGCCCTGGTCTCATTCTGGTGAATCTGAGCTGCATCCCCTCCAGAGTCAATATATCCTTCCTGAGGTGCGGTGCCCACAGGAACACTGAACACAGTCTCCAGATGGGAGTTTGACCAAGGCTCTGTATGACTGAGGCATCATTTGATCACCTTTGTATTGCAGCCCCTTGTTGGTCATACGATCCTGCCAACTGGAAGGATTATGGGCTACTGAGAGCGAGACAGAAACTTTGAAGGAGTTGGTCTGGGAAGTTGGACGGAGTGAGTTGGGGATATTACGTTTTGACATTGTGGATAGAAGATACAGAGGAGAGCAACCAACATGATTGAGGGGAGGGAGGGGCTGGACTATGAGGAGCAATTAGATAAACTGGGCAGATTCACACTGGAGAAGAGAACGTTGAGGGTGATATGATTGCGGTCTTTAAGATTCTGAAGGGAATAGATAATGTAGACCATGAAAGCTGTTTTATCTTGCCTGAACAGTAGAACCAGAGGAAATGGTCTTCGAATGAAGTAAATTCAGAAGAAATTCTGCTTGGAGCAGAGAAAGTTAAGAGGAGACTTAATAGAAGTTTTCAAAATTATGAGGGGATTCAAAAGGGTGAACAAGGAGAAACTATTCCACTGGCGGGTGGGTCGGTAACCCGAGGACACCGATTTAAAATGAGGTTAAAAGAAGCAGAGGAGAAATTTTTTTACACAGCGCGTTGTCGGGATCTGGAATGCATTGTGTGAAAGGCTGGGGGAAGCGATTAGATAATAACTTTTAAGAGAGAAGCAGATAATTATTTGGGGAGGACAAGTTTGCAGGGATATGGGAGAGTGGGGGAGTGGGTTGATCAGGGCTATGGGGAGAGAGCGGGGGAGTGGGGTTGATCAGGGCTATGGGAGAGAGCGGGGAGTGGGGTTGATCAGGGCTATGGGGAGAGAGCGGGGAGTGGGTTGATCAGGGCTATGGGGAGAGAGCGGGGAGTGGGGTTGATCAGGGCTATGGGGAGAGAGCGGGGGAGTGGGGTTGATCAGGGCTATGGGGAGAGAGCGGGGGATGGGGTTGATCAGGGCTATGGGGAGAGAGTGGGGGAGTGGGGTTGATCAGGGCTATGGGGAGAGGCGGGGGTGGGGTTGATCAGGCTATGGGGAGAAGTGGGGTTCATTTGGAAGCTCTTTTCAAGAGCAGCACAGACAGTATGGGCCGAATGGCCTCCTTCTGTACTGTATAACTCTATGAAATCTGTGGAAACACTGCTTCACTGAGTGAGTGGTAAACATATGGGACATGCTCCCTTGGGAGATGGTGGAAGCAGAAAATGTCATTTGTTTCAAGAACAAATGAGATAGATTTCTGCTAGAAAATATAATAACAATAATAATCTTGCATTTCATATAGTGCCTTATCACGTCTTCTCGACGTCTCAAAACGCTTCACAGAATATACTGTAAAGTGAATTGACTGTATATTTATGGGTGAAACACGGCAGCTGATTGCGCACAACAGTGTCCCACAAACACTCGTGGATTTTTTTTTCTTGAGGGATTATTATCAGGTGTGTGGAGAAAGGAAACCTGCCCAAGGTTTCGCCCTGCTGGGAATCAAAGCCAGAAACACGCTTGCGAGGCCAGTGCTCTAAGCTTCAGGACCCGTGGGATACAGTGGGATACGCGTTTGGAACACGACGTATCAAGTGACTCCAGGATGGTGGAAGGCCAACTAGATAGACCTTGGTCTTCCTTCCCCTAGAAAATGATCATGTTGTTATTGTTCAAACCTCCACTGCTCACCTGTCAGGGTACAGCTGACTCAGGACCCACACAAGCTGCACTGCCACAGACCGCACCTGCTCATAATCATCAGACAGTGCCTGGCAAACCTTACAGACAAACACAACACAGAACATTAGAGCCACGATGATGGTGTTCAAAAATGGAACCCAAAAACACACTGTTTGAGAGACCTCACTGTAGCTGGTTATACTCCACACTCTGGGCTACACCCAAGCCTTGGCTCTTATCAAACTGCGCCTAATACTCCCCGGAATTAAGTAAGCAGGATGAGTCCCTCCAGGAAGAGAGTGTATTCCACTCTATCCATCTCTGGGATTTCCATGTGCAGGTGGGATGCACAGAATTCTGTTTGGTTTGGATACTCTTAATCACAGTTTCCGCACGTGTCAGACCTCCGGGTGACAAAATACACTGTGCAAAAATTGGCTGCCCTGTTTCACCACCAAAACAGTCACTGAACTTTGCAGTGTATCCTGTGAAACGCTTTGCGACGTCTCAAAGACGTGATAAGCTGCTATATCAAATGCCAGGAATATTATTATTATCCAAAGGACTAGCCATGTACTCCATCAACACAGCGCCCCCCCTCCTCCCTCCCCTGGTACTGTGCTGGAGTGCAGTATTGAGAGGGGGACACCATTTGCTTCTCATCGGTCCAGTTGATGCCCGACACGTGCAGAAATGTCACGGCCACACTGGAGAGTCTCCAAATCAAACTACCAAGAATTCCAACTGTGTAAGGAAATTTCCGTTTGTCTGATATGGGGCAGTGACTGGGGGCTCGACCTACGTGTAAAGGAGGTGGACTGCAATCAGGCTTGATTCTTAAAATAAACCTTTTTTTTGTTACAGCTCTTGTGCAAGTTGTATTTTTAGACACAGTGGGAAAGAGACTTAGATCTCAAACGTAACAGAGTGATTTTGCTAGCTGGGCTGTGGAAGCGCCCCAGGACGCTACCCCACGTAAAGGACGCTATATAAATACAAGTTATTATTGTTGGTCACTTCGCCACTCTTACCTGGCAGTAGATTGTCTGCTGTAACCTCATTCCTCGCTCGTGCAACTGCAACTGGGATAAAAGTACAAAGATCAAGATAGTAAGAAAAAAGGAACTCTGATTCTATGTCGCATCAAAACCTCTCAAAGCACTTTACTCTCACCATGGCTCTGTTTACCCAGCAATAAGTAGGAAATCAGTGGTTAGTCGATTGGCGGAGCGCTTTCTGGGGTAAGGAATCGACTAACAACCGGGTTCCTACTTACTGCCATGTAGACAGAGGCGTGTGGAGTAAGAAAACTTGCTTAAGGGAATCAAACCTGGATCCTGATGCTTGCGAGACGAGTGCTCTAACTACATGCTATGGGACTCGGATTGAGAGGAGTCTGACAAAAGTAGAAGGGTTTTTGATGAGGTAAATAGAGAGAAACTATTTTCTCTCGTCAGTGAGTCGGTAAGAGAGCATCGATTTAAGATCATAGCATCATAGAATTATACAGCACAGAAGGAGCCATTCGGCCATTGTGTCTGTGCCACTCTTTGAAAAGAGCTTCCAAATCAACCCCACCCCCCACTCTCCCCATAGCCCTGATCAACCCCACTCCCCCACTCTCTCCCCATAGCCCTGATCAACCCCACTCCCCCACTCTCTCCCCATAGCCCTGATCAACCCCACTCCCCCGCTCTCTCCCCATAGCCCTGATCAACCTCACTCCCCCTCTCTCCCCATAGCCCTGATGAACCCCACTCCCCCACTCTCTCCCCATAGCCCTGATCAAGCCCACTCCCCCCGCTCTCTCCCCATAGCTCTGCAAACTTTTCCTCCCCAAATAATTATCTGCTTCTCTCTCCAAAGTTGTTATCTAATCTCCTTCCTCCAGCCTTTCAGGCAACGCATTCCAGATCCCAACAACTCACTGTGTGAAAATATTTCTCCTCCCCTCCCCTCTGTTTCTTTTAACAACTAATTTAAACCGGTGTCCTCGGGTTACCGACCCACCCGCCAGTGGGAAAAGTTTCTCCTGTTCACCCTATCATATCCCCTCATCATTTTGAAAACTTTTATTAAATCTTCTCTTAACCTTCTCTGCCCGAGGAGGACAATCCTGGCCTCTCCGGCCTCTCCTGATAACTGAAGGCCCTCATTCCTGGTACCATTCTGGTCAATCCCCTTCGCACCCTCTCCAATGCCTTGACATCCTTCCTAAAGTGTGGGGCCCAGAACTGAACCCAGTCTCTCGCTGAGGCCCAACCAGTGTTTTATATAAAGGTTCATCATAACTTCCTGACTTGTGTATTCTATGGCCCTATTTATAAAGCCCAGTATCCCGGATGCTTTTTTATAATAATAATAATAATCCTTGCATTTGATATAGCGCTTTTCACGTCGGGAGGACGTCCCAAAGCGCTTCACAGAACACACTGTAAAGTTAATTGACTGTATATTTGTGGGCGAACGCGGCAGCCAATTGCGCACAGCAATGTCCCACAAACAGTCGTAGATCGAAAATGACCAATTTATTATTGTTTTTGGTTTTGGAGGGATTATTAGATTATTTTTAACAGCTTTATCTGCCTGTCCTGCCACCTTCAGAGATTTACTATATGACCCCCAGGTCTCTCTGTTCCTTCACCCCCTTTAAGACTGTACCATCAGTTTATATCGCCTCTCCTCATTCTTCCTCACAAAATGCATCACTTTGTATTTCTCCACATTAAACGTCATCTGTCGAGGTCATTAAAAACCCAGTGAGGGGTTAGAATTGTTTACACACAACACCAGCTTACATTCATACAGTGCCCTTCACCAGGTAGCGTCTCAGAGCGCTTAACAAAGGCAAAGTTTGACGCCAGGCTGGGAGAAAAGGGAGGTGACAGGAGCCACGGTTATAGAGGAAGTGTCAAACGCACACACACTAGGATCGGAAGGGCTGGTTAAAAACAGAATCTACAATAACCACTGAAAAGGAATCGGAACAAATATTTGCAAAGGAAAACACAGGGGAATAATAATAATGATAATAATCTTGTAGTTGATATAGCCCTTCCGATCCTAGTGTGTGTGTGTTTGACATTTCCTCTTTAACCGTGGCTCCTGTCACGTCCCTTTCTCCCAGCCTGGCGTCAAACTTTGCCATTGTTAAGCGCTCTGAGATCACGTCTTCGAGACGTCTCTGATGTCGAGACTTCGAAAGTGTTTCACAGAATATACTGTAAATTGAATTGACTGTATGTTTTGCGAGCGAATGGTGCTAAACAGTTCTTTCAACAATTACAACGACCTGCATTTGCTCAGCGCCCTTCAGTCAGGGGAACGTCTCGGAGCATTGCTCTGGGTCGCTACCCCCGTGTGAGGGCGTTATATAAATGCAAGCTGTTGTTGTTGTTGCCAGAGAGCTGCCACAGGCACGCTGGACCGGATGGCCTCCTTCAGCGCTGGAAGATTCCTGGAATAAATGGAAGGGGAATAATAATAATAATTTGATGTAGCGCGTTATCACATCGTTCAGATGTCTCAAAGCATCTTTCAGGATATACTGTAAAGTGGATTGACTGTGTATTTTGTGGCTGAAATTCAGCAAAATTACCCCAGAAAGCAATCCGACAATCAACTAAACAAGTGGGTTCCTACTTACTGTGAGGTAAATAGAGGCGCGGGTGCGGAGTAAGGAAACTTGCCTAGAGATTCCCCCCCGACCGGGAATCAAACCCACTCGCTTACGTGGCGAGCGCTTTACCCACTACGCTGCGGGACTTACCATTGCCTTCATGGCTGCGGTGCGAACACGAGGGTCCTGGTCAGTGAAGTAATCGGTGATGATCTTCTGAACGTCCCTGGCTGCCAGGTTTTCCATCTCTTTCCCACTGGCTTCTCCAGTAAACCCAAACAGCCCACCAGCTCCAGGCACTTGTTCCTCACTACATGAGACGTGTCCGTCAGGTGCTAACAAACATGAGGGAGGTTACAGCTGAGGATCAGCCATTTTACAAGGTGCTACATCACCCATTATAATAATAATAATCCTTGCATTTCATACAGCGCCTTATCAGGTCTTCGAGACGTCTCAAAGCGCTTCACAGAATGTACTGTAAAGTGAGTTGACTGTATATTTTGTGAACGAAACATGGCAGCCAATTGTGCACAGCAGTGTCCCCACAAACAGTCGGGGATTGAGTGACCAAATTATTATTATTATTTTTTGAAGGAATTATCACCCCCGGAAAAGCGATCCGCCAATCGATTAACAACCGGGTCCCTACTTATTGCTGGTAAACAGAGGTGTGTGGAGCAATATTGTGCCCAATGTTTCGCTCTCCTGCCCGGGAATCAAACCCAGATCCTCTCGCTTGTGAGGCGAGTGCTCTAACTACTGAGCTAAAGGACTCCAAAGCACACAGAGCAGCTTAGGAAGCTGGCTAGTCAGCTGCAGGTTCATTGCCCAAGTGTTCAGGTTACAATGAGATCAGAGACACTTCTTTTGCTTTCCCAAAAGCTCTGCAGAATTTTCACATCTGACCTGAATGGGCCGACTGGGACATGGAATAACCCCTGACCTCCCCCCCACCACCCGCCCTCACTCCCAAGCATTAGACAGCCCTACCTTACAGGCGATCTCAACCAGTCGATAAGAGACAGGCAGGTTTTCTTGGAGCTGTTTCCCGATGACCAGGAGAGCGTCCACTAACTGTGCGAGGACCTGGTGAGACTCTGCAGGGAATAATATAGGGAATCAGCAACAGCCCAGATACAACCAACAAACCCAAGACTACGCTATGAAATGTTACACAGAATTAAATAGCACGGAAATAGGTTATTTGGCCAAAAACTATGGCTACAATTCAATTTACACTCATACAGCGCCTTAAATTAAGTACTTGAAGAGGCACAATATAAAAGAGGGAGAGCAAAGAATGGGGTTAGAGTAGAGAGTTCCAGTGGGGGAGCGAGGCCCAGCACAGACATGATGGGGAGAGAGAGAGCAGGGAATGGGGTTAGAGTAGAGAGTTCCAGTGGGGGAGCGAGCCCCAGCACAGACACCATGGGGAGAGAGAGAGAGAGAGAGAGAGCAGGGAATGGGGTTAGAGTAGAGAGTTCCAGTGGGGGAGCGAGCCCCAGCACAGACACCATAGGGAGAGAGAGAGAGAGCAGGGAATGGGGTTAGAGTAGAGAGTTCCAGCGGGGGAGCGAGTCCCAGCACAGACACCATGGGGAGAGAGAGAGTAGGGAATGAGGTTAGAGTAGAGAGTTCCAGTGAGGGAGCGAGCCCCAGCACAGACACCATGGGGAGAGAGAGAGAGAGAGAGAGAGAGAGCAGGGAATGGGGTTAGAGTAGAGAGTTCCAGCGGGGGAGCGAGCCCCAGCACAGACACAATGGGGAGAGAGAGAGAGAGAGAGAGAGAGAGAGCAGGGAATGGGGTTAGAGTAGAGAGTTCCAGTGGGGGAGCGAGCCCCAGCACAGACACCATGGGGAGAGAGAGAGAGAGAGAGAGAGAGCAGGGAATGGGGTTAGAGTAGAGAGTTCCAGTGGGGGAGTGAGCCCCAGCACAGACACCATGGGGAGAGAGAGAGAGAGAGCAGGGAATGGGGTTAGAGTAGAGAGTTCCAGTGGGGGAGCGAGCCCCAGCACAGACACCATGGGGAGAGAGAGAGAGAGAGAGCAGGGAATGGGGTTAGAGTAGAGAGCTCCAGTGGGGGAGCGAGCCCCAGTCTATGGTCGATGTGATGCCAGGCTCCGTTTTTCTCCCTAAACTTACTCTCATTGCTGAGGGCTATGATGACCTCATCCACAATGCTGTCGGCTGCGAAGCCGGGAGTTTTAGACAGGAGGCCGATCAGGGAGGCGATCTTCAGTCTGACCGAACTCTCGTTCTCCTGCCAGCAAAACCAGACAAACATAACAACAACAACTTGCACTTGCATAGCTCCCTCCACACAGGGCAGCGTCTCGGAGCGCTTAACAGTGGTGGAGCCTGACTCTGAGCCGGGGGAAGGGGGAGGTGGCCGTAAAAACGGTTGAAGAGGAAGGTTTTCAGGCTGGATTTGACAAGGTGGATAGAGGGGGCGAGGCGGGGGATTGGGGGAGAGCGTTCCTGAGTTTTGGGGCCTAGTGGCTTAAAGAGCGACCTCCGATGGTGGGTGGGGGGATGCGCCAGGTTGAGCGGAGGCACTGACCGGGTGGTGGATTGGGGAGTGAGGAAGTTGGAGAGGGAGGGAGGAGATTGGAGAGAAGTGAGTGAAGGGGTTGGAAAGAGAGGGAGGCGGTCGAAGAGGGAGGGAGCGAGTGAGGGGGTTGGAGAGGGAGGAGGTCGGAGAGAGAGGGAGTGAGGGAGGGAGGAGGTTGGGAAGGGAGGGAGGAGGGAGGAGAGGGAAGGAGGAGGTTGGGAAGGGAGGGAGGGAGGTGCCAGGGAATGAAGGGATTTGAGCATTAAAAAGTGAGTGTTTTTGGCAGCCATCACTGTGCTGAACACTATTCAAACCAAACTGAGAATCCCCCACATCCACCCACACACGGAAATCCCAGAGATAGATTGTTGGAATGGAAGGCGCTCTCTCTCTCTCTCTCCCCACCACCCTCTCTCTCCCCCTTCCCCCCTTTCCCCCCACCCCCCTCTCTCTCTCTCCCCCCCCCTCTCTCTCTATCGTTGGAGGAATGCATCCTGCTGACCTAATTCCGAAGAGAATTAGGCGCAGGTTGGTGAGAACCAAGGCTCAGGGGACCAGAGTGTGTGTTGGGGTAACTGCTGAGGTCTAACCAACAAAAAACACACAGTTTGCCATTGATATTGCTGTCTGAAAGATTTCCCGCTGCTTGTCCAGCTGGGTCCTAGGAGCTGAGTGGGAGGATTCCCTGCCCTCATCTAAACTATGTAGGTGGGATGCATGGAAATCTCAGCTTGGTTTAGATACTGTTAAGCATAGTGTCGGGTTTCCGTGTGTGACAGACACCCGACCGGTCACGGTGACGGGTTTCCGTGTGTGACACACACCCGGCCGGTCACGGTGACGGGTTTCCGTGTGTGACAGACACCCGACCGGTCACGGTGACGGGTTTCCGTGTGTGTCAGACACGCGGCCGGTCACGGTGACGGGTTTCCGTGTGTGTCAGACACCCGGCCGGTCACGGTGACGGGTTTCCGTGTGTGTCAGACACCCGGCCGGTCACGGTGACGGGTTTCCGTGTGTGTCAGACACCCGGCCGGTCACGGTGACGGGTTTCCGTGTGTGTCAGACACCCGGCCGGTCACGGTGACGGGTTTCCATGTGTGTCAGACACCCGGACGGTCACGGTGACGGGTTTCCGTGTGTGACAGACACCCGGCCGGTCACGGTGACGGGTTTCCGTGTGTGTCAGACACCCGGCCGGTCACGGTGACGGGTTTCCGTGTGTGTCAGACACCCGGCCGGTCACGGGTTTCCGTGTGTGTCAGACACCCGGCCGGTCACGGTGACGGGTTTCCGTGTGTGTCAGACACCCGGCCGGTCACGGTGACGGGTTTCCGTGTGTGTCAGACCCCCGGGTGGTCACGGTGACGGGTTTCCGTGTGTGTCAGACCCCCGGCTGGTCACGGTGACGGTTTCCGTGTGTGTCAGACACCCGGCCGGTCACGGTGACGGGTTTCGTGTGTGTCAGACACCCGGCGGTCACGGTGACGGGTTTCCGTGTGTGTCAGACACCCGGCCGGTCACGGTGACGGGTTTCCGTGTGTGTCAGACACCCGGCCGGTCACGGTGACAGGTTTCCGTGTGTGTCAGACCCGACTGAGCAAAAACAAACGGGTTGTGAGTGTGAGTTTGTCCGAGATAGTGTACCTTATAATAATGCTCCAGCAGAATGCGGACGACACCCTCCACGCTCTCGGCCTCCACAGGTTTCTTGAGAACTGCAGCAGGTACTGCAGGGCCTCGGTGGGGCTGCTGGATTTGCACAGGTCGATGTGAAGAGCCGCAGACTTGCTGGGTTTTGTCAGGCGAAGCTTTTTGGCGGGAATCTCTTCGTGTGGTTGCAACTGGAAAGGAACCGAGGTTTCGTAAGATATTTAAGAAGCCAATGTAAACCATCGCTCTGCTGAACACAAAGTGATTTTCATCTACAAAAGTCCTGTAGCTCAGCCTCGCTGTGATCAGACTGTGGCTCACCTCACAAGCCAGAGGACCCAGGTTCAATTCCCGGGAGGGCAATATCTTAGGTAAGTTTCCTTGTTCCACACGCCTCTGTTTACCGAGCAGTAAGTAGGAACCCGGTTGTTCATCGATTGGCAGATCACTTTCCGGGGGTAATAAATTCAGTTTTTAAAAAAAATTGGTCACTGAATCAAATGTCTGTGGGACATTTCATCCACAAAAAAAATTCTCCCCTTCACAATATATTCTATGAAGCGCTTTGAGACATCTCAACAACTTGATAAGGTGCTATATCAAATGCAAGGATTATTATTATTACGAAAACAGTAACTCAGCAATTATCCTAGAGGTGCTTTGATACTTTGCTATTGCAGATATCCTGTGTCAAATATAAGAATTTTCCAGTCCATCGTCAAGGCTCATTTCTCTGCATCTTATAATAATAATAGTTGCATCTGCTGAAGTACCTTTCACATTGTCAAACATCTCAAGGCGCTTCACAGAACATAACGTAAAGTGGATTGACTGTATATTTTGTGGGTGAAATGTGTCAGCCACTTTGCGCCCAACAGTGAGTGTCCCACACACAATCGTAGATTGAGTGACCAATTTTATTTGGGGGATTGTTGGCCAGGACACCAGGAGAGAGAAACTCCCTTCTGTTTTCCAACATTCACGGGATCTTTAACATCCACCTGAGCAGGCAGACGGGACCTCAACAACAACAACAACAACAAGATTCCATTTATAAAGCGCCTTTCACGTCAGGAGGACGTCCCAAGGCGCTGCACAGTTGGGTCATGACCCGAGCAGGGGCGAAATGGTCAGGGTGAGGGGAGGGAAGGGAGGGGGCGAGGAGGGGGAAATGGTCAGGGTGAGGGGAAGGGAGGGAGCGAGGAGGGGGGAAATGGTCAGGGTGAGGGGAGGGAAGGGAGGGAGCGAGGAGGGGGAAGAGAGTCGAGAGGGGAGCTGAAGGCTCGGTCAAAGAGAAAGGTTTTGAGACCGGCCTTGAAGGAGGAAAGGGAGGAAGCGGCGAAGGCACTGGGGGATGGAGTTCCAGAGCCTCGGGGCTGAGAGGCTGAAGGCCCGACCACCGATGGTAGGGCGGTTGGGGCGGGGGACGTGGAGCAGACCGGAGCCAGAGGAACGGAGGGTACGGGCAGGTAGGTAGGGGGATAGTAGGTTGGAGAGGTAGGAGGGAGCAAGGCCGTGAATGGCCTTGTAGGTGAGGATGAGGATCTTGAAATCAATCCTCTGGGGGATGGGGAGCCAGTGGAGGCGAGCGAGGGTGGGAGTGATGTGGTCCCGAAGCCTGGTGCGGGACAGTACACGAGCTGCAGAGTTCTGAATGACCTGCAGCTTGTGGAGGGAGGTGGCGGGAAGGCCGGCGAGGAGAGAGTTCCCATAGTCCAGCCTTGAGGTGACAAAGGCGTGAACCAGGGTTTCAGCCGCGTGAGGGGTGAGGTAGTGCCGTAATCTGGCGATGTTCCGGAGGTGATGGAAGGCGGTGCCAGTTGTGGTGCGGATGTGAGGGAGAAAGGACAGCTCAGGGTCGAACAGAACCCCGAGGTTCCTGACTGGCTTTGAGAGGTGGAGAGTGCAGCCTTGGATGCTGATGGTGTCAGCGCCTGAGGTGCGGAGGCGCTGACGTGAGCCAATCAGGAGGGCCTCGGTTTTTCGCACGTTGAGCTGAAGAAAGTTGTCTCTCGTCCAGGACTCGATGTCGGACAGGCAGCTGTCAGGACATCGGTGGTCGTGGAGTTGAGAGTAGAGGAGGAAAGGTAGAGTTGGGTGTCATCCGCATACATGTGGAAGTTAACCCATGTCTGCGGATGATGTCACCACAGGGGGAGCATATAGAGGGTGAAGAGGAGGGGACCGAGGACAGAGCCCTGAGGGACACCACATGAGACAGTGCGGGGGGTGGAGGAGAAGCCATTCGTCGAGACAAAGTGAAGACGGTGAGAAAGGTACGACCTAAACCATTCAAGGACAGTGCCTTGAAGGTTGAGGTGGGAGGACAAGCGGTGGAGTAGGATAGCGTGGTCGACCGTATCGAATGCTGCCGATAGGTCGAGGAGGACGAGGAGACAGAGGGAGCCCTGGTCACAGATGGTCAGGATATCATTGGTGACCTTGACCAGGGCAGTTTCTGTGCTATGGGCAGCACGGAAACCTGACTGAAGGGGTTCGAAAAGAGAATGGGTGGAAAGGAAAGAGCGCAGTTGGGAGGCGACAACTCTTTCCAAGACCTTGGAGAGAAAGGGGAGGTTGGAGATGGGCCGGTAGCTTGATAGCTGCGACGCATCAAGGGAGGGTTTTTTCAGGGTGGGCGTGATGATGGCAGTTTTTAATGGAATGGGGACAGAGCCAGAGGAGAGGGACAGGTTGATGATGTCAGTGATATGTGGGGCAAGAAAGTGGAGCTGGGAGATAAGGAGTGGAGTGGGGATGGGGTCAAGGGAGCAGGTGGTTGGTTTTAGGGATAGGATGAGTTCAGTGACAGAGGGTGGGGAAACGGGTACGAAGGTGTGTAGGGGAGGATGGGTAGGAGTCGGAGTGTGGGAGGGAAGGGGTGGGTGGTGGGTGGAAGTTGGAGGGGAAGTGACCGCGGAGCGGATTCCCTTGATCTTGGATTCAAGGAAATCCAGCATCTCCTCGCAGTGAAGGTTGGAGGAGATGACCTGCGCGGGGTGGCGGGGGGGACGGAGGAGTCGGGTTGTGGTGGAAAACAGTAGCCTGGGGTTGTTCTTCGCCTCCAGGATTATCCTGGAGTAGAAGGACGACTTGGCCGAGGCTAGAGTGGAGCGGTAAATTTTGAGGAGGTCCAGCCAGATTTGTCGGTGGACCTCGGTTTAACATCTCATCAGAAGGATGGGTGCCAGCTATGATCTTCCACACGTTAGATCATATCTCGCACCCAACGCTGCCTTCATCACCTCCAGGCTCACTTCAACTAATAACTCATCCGTACATTCTGTTGCACTGGACTACACACACACCATCCACGACAGCCTCCACTGTCTCCTGGCAAAACGACTTTCAAGATCCTCTCCCTTCAAATATTTACCCCTCATCTGTCTTGAAAGGTTCTCTAACAGCCTACCCCCCTGACACGCACACAAGCTTAAGTGTCCTTCCGACATGAAAGTCGTAATATAAATGTAATATTGTTGTCGCCCCCAACTTTCTCTTCCCCTATCCTCGCTGCTTGGTTCAGTACGATCTCTGTACCCAGTCAGGAACATCAAGTGTTTGCAACGTGCTCCCGGTATGAAAGGCGCTATAACTAATAATATTAATCCTTGCATTTGGTACAGTGCCTTATCGTTGAGTACCTTGTCGTTGAGACGTCTCAAAGCTCTTCACAGAATATACTGTAAAGTGTCGTAACTGTGTATTTTGTGGGCAAAATGCGCACAGAGTGAGTGTCCCACCAACAGCTGTGGATTGAGTGA
>NW_024704832.1:126432-193450 GCF_018977255.1 Callorhinchus milii
TTATATGGCAGGCCTCAATGACCGCATCCTTGATATAAGTATGCTGGATGGCGGCGTAATAACGCTCGAGTAGCGGACAGTTGGCAGGTTACAGAGGTAGGGAGGAGCAAGACTGTGGAAGGATAAAAGTGAGGCCGAGGATTTTAAACTTGGATTGGAAGAGTGGGGGTGAGGCTGAAGGCCCGGTCAAAGAGGAGGCTTACTCACTCAGGCTGTGTGTGTTTTATTACAGATTTTCCTGCTTGCCTGCCCACCGTGTAAAGCTGCCCTGATCGTCTTCAGGTGAGATCACCCAGTAAAAACAACAACAATTTACTATGTTGTTTAGGTCGGGAGGATGTCTCAAAGGATGTCTAATGACGTTAAGTTCTTGGGTCGTGAGATCATCCCAAAGTGGGATTGTGGAACACGCTCACAGAAGACATTGGCTATTTCTGGGAGAATAATCCATCCCCCCACTGCCCCAAAAAAAATGGTGATTCAATCTATAATTGTTTCACCCAAAAATACACAGTCAATCCATTTTACAGTATGTTCTGTGAAGCACTTTGAGACGTCTCAATGACGCAACAATTATTATAATCATAATTATTATAGGATTATAAACAAGCTAACTCAGGCATCAACACAGCACAGATGAGAAACCAGAGATCACAGGGTGTGCCCATTGCAACACGTGAGAGATCGTCTTTCATACCCTGAAGCACTGAGGTTGAATGCTCAACAGCAAATTAGATTTGTATAGTGCCTTTCTCGTCAGGAGGAGGTCCTGATGACCTCAGTGGGTAACACAATGTCACACCAGCGGATACAATAGCCTGAGGGTAACATCACAGTTTGCAGATGAGCAGAGTTTCCCATTCTTTTGTACCGCACTCTTTGAGCTGAGCTGCCCATTGCCTTGGGGAGTAGCCCAGAGGCTTGTGTGAGAGCCAGGCTGTTGCTGTAATTGGAGTTCTCGGGGTTGATTTATGGCTGGCATGTAGCAAATCCCAGTTTGTTTGTTCGCTCACTCACGCCAGTGCCTATATAATAACAATAATAATCCCTGCATTTGCTATAGCGCCTTGTCACGTCATACAGACATCTCAAAACACTTCACACAATATATTATAAAGTGAATTGACTATATTTTTGTGGACGAAACGCAGCAGCGCACAGCGCGATTGGGTGACATTTAAAAACAAACATATTTTTAACATCTCGTCCGAAGACGGCATCTATGACAATGCAGCGCTCTTTCCCCCCCAGCACTGCACTGGAGCGATCATCAGTCTGCACTGTGAGCTCAAAGTCCCCCCACGTGAGAGGTCGGGAACGCACAACTGTCAAACTTGAAAAGGAAAAATTTGCAAGGCTATGAAAAAATGTGTCCCAATGTGGGACTGATCGGGCAGCTCTTCCAAAGCCGGCACAGGCATGATGGGCCGAATGGCCTACCTTCTGTGCTGTAATATTCTATGATTCTCTATGACTTGCAGGCGAGTGTGTGAGTAACTGAGCCAGGTGACACCACGGCACTTGGCAACAGGGACTCCGGCCCGCTCCACATCACCCTGACCCACCCTCCCACCACTGGCAGCCACTCTGCCTCCAACCTCTGGAATTCCATCCCCCCAATCACCCCCTCCTCGCCCCCTCCTTAGCCTCCTTAAAGTCCCGCCTCAAGACCCTCCTCTTCGGACCATAGTGCCATCGGACACCCCTCCTTCCCCTCCCCTCTCCCTGCCCCCCCTTCCCCCCAACCGCAGCTCGGGTCTGAAATGCTGTACTCCTGTCCAGCGCCTTGGGACGACCTCCCTGATGTGAAAGGCGCTATACACACATGTAATCTTGTTGTTGCTGTCTCAGTGCCGCCGATTATTGGTTGTTAAAGTCTAAACCTGTGCTCACCCACAGGTTACATGTGCACATGCTGAATGGAGCCCTGCTGGCACTGATCTTTCCTGTCGTCAACACCAGGCTGGTGAGTGTCAGGGCTTGTGCATGTGGCGGGATGTGATGGGTTGATTTTACGCTAGTCAGAGTTCCATGCTGCTCACTCACAGGGAACGCCGCTCCCATGGGATCTGTCTTCATAGCGTGTGGAGTCCAGCAACATAGTGGGTTTGCAAGCGAAACAATCCGGGTTTGATTCCCGGTCAGGGCAAAACCTTTGTGGAGTCCTGTAGCTCAGTGGTTAGAGCACTCACTTTGCAAGTGAGAGACCTGAGTTCAATCCCCGGCAGGTCAGGCGAGACCTTGGGCAAGTTTCCTTACTCCACACAGAGCCTAATAATAATCCCTCCAAAACAATAATAAATTAGTCATTTTCAACCCACGACTGTTTGTGGGACATTGCCTGTGCGCAATTGGCTGCCGCGTTCGCCCACAAAAAATACAGTCAATTCACTTTACAGTGTGTTCTGTGAAGCGCTTTGGGACGTCCTCCCGACGTGAAAAGCGCTATATCAAATGCAAGGATTATTATTATTATTAAGTAAATTTTCTTACTCCACACACAGGCCTCTGTTTACCAGCAGTAAGTAGGACCCGGTCGTTAGGCAATTGGCGGATCACTTTCCGGGGGTAATAATCCCTCCAAAAATAATAATTTGGTCACAAAACCCTTGACTATTTGTGGGACACTGCCGTGTGCAATTGACCTCTACATTTTGCCCACAAAATACACAGTCACTACACTCCACTGAGCCAGCTGTCACTCTACCACACAGAAGGCGAGTATGTCCTGTGAAGCGCTTTGAGACTTACTTACTGTTAGGTAACCAGGCGTGGGAGCAAGGAAACTTGCCTAAAGGTTTCCATGCCTGAGAATCAAACCTGGGTCCTCTTGTGTGCGAGGTGAGCTCTCTAACCCCTGAGCTACAGCACTCCTGAAATAGTCAATCCCAGTTGTAAATCTTCGATCCAGTCGCCCCTTAACCCTGTGCATTCTAAAGAGTCCCACCTTCCTCACAACTGTCCCTCAGTGGTGAGACCCTTGTGATGACCTCTGATATAAATGTGATCTCTCTCCTTGAAGCTCCCCTTTGAAACCGAGGTGTATTACATTCAGCACGTCCTCCTGTACATCGTTCCCATCTACCTGCTGCACCAAGGCGGTGAGTCTGACCTGATATTTCTCACTGAATTGTACAACAACTTTACATATACAAAGCACACTTCACGCATCTCAGAGTGTTTAACAGTGGCACTTGCCTTCTATCCAGTGAGGCTCAAACCTGCGTTTGTCACATGCCTACCAAGTACTGACTATCTTCCTTGGCGGGGGGGGTAAGTGGATTGTCAGCACCAAGCCGATCCATTGTGGTGGTCTTGGTTGTCCAGTTCCTGAGCCAGGCAGGTCCGCAGTGCTCCAGGGTACTGCTGATGACAGTCACTGGGGACAAGGAATCATCAACAACAACTTGCACTTATATAACGCCCCCCCATGCAGGGCACCATCTCAGAGCGCTTAACAGTGGTGGAGCCTGACTCCCGAGACAGGAGGAGGGGGAAGGTAGCCATAAGCACAGTCGAACAGGAAAGTCTTCAGGCAGGACTTGATAGAGGGGAGGGATGGGGGATGAGGCAGAGGGATTGAGGAAGAGCATTCCAGAGTTTGGGGGACTAGTGGCTGAAAGCGAGACCTCCGATGTTGGGGCGGAGGGTGCAAGGGACGAGCAGGAGGCCAGTGCCAGTTGAGTGGAGGTGTTGAGTGGTGGATTGGGGAGTGAGGCGGTCAGAGACGTTGGGAGGTGGCAGGGAGTGAATGGATTTGAACACAAAGTGAGGATCTTGAAGTCGAATCCTCTCACTCAGGTCCTGTTAACCCTGTAGCCAAAGCCTTAATAATGGATAGGGTGATCCAGCTGGACAAGCAGCGTGAAAGCTCGCCAAACAGCGCTTTCAATGGCAAACTATGTGGTGTTAGCTGGTTAGACTCCCAACACACACTCTGGGGTCCCCAAACTGTACCTAATACTCCATGGAATTAGGCAAGCAGGATGCATCCCTCTAGGGGATGCACAATCCATTCCAACAATATTTCTTAAGCATGTCTCAGACACTCAGCTGATCCCCCAAAAAATTGATGAAGTGATCCATAAACAGGTGTAGGCCATTCAGCTCCCTTGAGATAAAGGCCAACATCCTATCAGCGTTTGTGATAACATTTTGCGGCTTGTTTTTAGTGATTTGTCTCCGCAGATACCCAAATCCCTTTGCTCCTCCACAGTTCTTAGTTTCTTGCCATTTAGAATATATTGTGTTTTGCTATTTTTGGATCCATAGTTGACGGCCTCACACTTCCCACATTGAATTCCATCTGCCACAGTTTTGCCCACTCACTTAATCAAAGTCCCCTTGTATCTTCCTGCACCCATCTGCACAATTTACTGAGCCTCCTAACTTTGTGTCATCCTGCAAATTTTGTATAAACCTCTCTATTTCTTCATCAAAGTCATTTATATGGTGAAAAACCCGGGCCCCAATACAGACCCCTGGGCTACACCACCTGTCACATCCGACAATCAGGGAACGTTCCTTTATCCCTACTCTCGGTTTCCTGCCTCCCAACCAATTACCAAGCCACATTGCAAGGTTACCTCTGATTCCATGAGCTTTTATCTTTTGCTAATAACTTCTTGTGCAAAACCTTATCAAATTCCTTCTAAAAAGAAAGTCTATGCAGACGATATCTATAAACACTCTCTTATCCAGCATGTTAGTGATCTCCTAAAAAAATTCAATTAGATTCATCAGACATAACCTATCCTCTCAAATCCATGCTGACTCTCTTTGACTTGCTCATACTCAGTCACTCTATCCCTGATGAGAGATTCCAGTGACTTCCCCACGAGTGAAGTGAAGTTGACAGGTCTGTAATTACCTGGTTTCTCCCTCCCTCCCTTCTTAAATGATGAAGTGGCATTTGCAATTCTCCAATCCAAGGCACAACTCCCGAATATAGAACTTTGGAAAATTATGACTAACGCATCTGCAATTTCCTCCCCTACATTACCACTCTCTCTTAATATAGGTATCAAATGGTCTCTCAGTTGCTCTCTTGACCATTTCCCCCCTGCTCGGGTCATGACCCAACTGTGCAGCGCCTTGGGACGTCCTCCTGACGTGAAAGGCGCTCTATAAATGGAATCTTGTTGTTGTTGTTGTTGTTGTTGTTGAGGTGACAGACTCACTGCATGTGTTTCAGGTGTGTACAAGGCAGAGCCCTTTGGGGACATGTGGTGGGCTGTGCTGGCCACAGGGTTGCTGTTCTTCTATCACTTCACACTGCTGCAGACCTTAGCCATGGTGAGTCAACGCTTAATAATAATATTCCTTGCATTTGATATAGCGCCTTATCACATCGTTCTCAAAGCGCTTCACAGGGCAGACACACTGTAAAGTGGATTGACTGTGTATCTTGTGGAGTCCTGTAGCTCAGTGGTTAGAGCACTCGCTTTGCAAGCGAGAGACCTGAGTTCAATTCCAGGCAGAGGGCGAAACCTTGGGCAAGTTTCCTTACTCCACACAGAGCCTAATAATAATCCCTCCAAAACCAAAAACAATAATAAATTGGTCATTTTCAATCTACGACTGTTTGTGGGACATTGCTGTGCGCAATTGGCTGCCGTGTTTCGCCCACAAATATACGGTCAATTCACTTTACAGCATATTCTGTGAAGCTCTTTGAGACGTCGAGAAGATGTGAAAAACACTATATCAAATGCAAAGATTATTATTATATTATCTTGTGGACGAAACGCAGTAGCCAATTGCTCACAGCAGTGTCCCACAAACAGCCGTGGATTGAAGGGACCAAATTGTATTTATTTATTGGGGGGATTATTTCCCCTGGAATGTGATCTGCCAAGCGACTAACAACTGGGTTCCTACTTACTGCTGGTAAACAGAGGTGTGAGGAGTAAGGAAGCTTGCCTAACGTTTTGAACCCGGGTCCCCTTACTTGAGAGGCAAACGGACTAACCAATACCCTTCAGGACTCCCATCCCCTTTGCTGGGAGAGAGGTGACAATGCAGTGTGCAATATCCTCACAGTGAAAGAGATGGAGCACTGTGTGGAAATGGTTTGGCACACTCTCACCGTTGAGTTAGAAGACTGGGTTCAAGCCCCCGGTGTAGGCCAGTCTAGGCTGATGCTCCAGTGTAGTGCTGGGGATTGCTACATTGTGCAATATTACAGGGTATGAAATGAGGAAATGGATGAACATTAAAAGAGGTTCATTAAACCGAGGTCCGTCTGCCTGTTCAGATGGATGGGGTTAGAGAGCTCCAGTGGGGGAGCGAGCCCCAGCACAGACACAATGGGAGAGAGAGCAGGGAATGGGGTTAGAGTAGAGAGTTTGAGTGGGGGAGCGAGCAGTATGAGACAGTGTGCTGTAGCTGTGTGACTGGTGACAGTAATGGGCTCCTTGTATTTTCCAGGTGACCCAGGTGAACCTGAACAACATGCTGTGCCCGGCTGTCTCGGACCCCTTCTATGGCGCCTGCTACCGGATCTGGGCGTCCATCCACCAGACTGCACTGTTACTGCTGCACGGGAAGGTGCTGACCGCACTGGCTCAGGCCGTGCCCCTCACCCGCCGACCTTTGATGGAAGCCATGAAGACCCCCCTGAAAAAGGCAGAGTGAGCGGAGACATATCCGAGACTCGAGACCCGGCTTCAGACCTCCGACCCGACCGGCAAGGACAATAACAACTTGCGGAGCCTTCACCCGGGACAGCGTCTCGGAGTCTGATGCTGAGCCGGGGCAAGGTGAACGGAAGCACGGTCGAAGAGGAAGATCTTCAGGCACGATCGAAAAGCGGGTAAACAACCCCAACAAAAGACATTTACACAAGGCCTTTCGTGTCGGAAGTACGTCCAAAGGCACTGCACAGTCAGACCCAAACTGGGTGTGGAGAGTAGTGAGGGTCGGGGTAGGAGGGTGATCGAAGGCATGGTGGAAGAGGGTCTTGAGACGTGCCTTGAGGAGGTGAGGAGAGAGAGACAAAGAGAGGGGAGAAAGTGAGTACCAGAGAGAGAGAGAGAGAACAAGCGAGCGGAGGGCAAGTATGCAGGCCCTGAGAGATGGGGAAGAGAAAGTGGGGAGAGAGTGAGCGGAGAGGTAGAGAGAGTATGTGAGGGGAGAGAACACAAGTGGCTGAGATCAAAAGGACAGTGAAGCCAAAGAGAGAGCGAGGGTATCGTGCCCAGACCACGCTGCTGTGTACACATCGAAACGGCGACATGTACATGTGTCAGGCAGTGATATGTAACGGGAGGGTGCTGTATACCACATGTGTGTTGGGATAGTGACACTGACGGTATTTGCCAGGGAGCTGCTGGTATTCTGGTCTCCGATTTTCTGGGTTGCTCAGTGTTTCAGCTGCCGAGCTCGCACTCTGGCCTCCGAGTTAGGAGGTTGAGGGTTCAAACCGCAAGTCAGGGACTCTGAGCTCACAATTCAGGCTGACGCTCCAGCCCGGAGAGAGAGAGAGAGACGCATTGTCAGAGACGCCGTCATTCAGATGAGATGTTAAACCTCACTGCCCTGATCCGGTGGATGTTAACGATCGGGAACAGAGACAAGAGTTTCTCTCTCTCACTCTCTCCAGGTGTCTTGGCCAACAATCTCCCGGATAAAATCACGGGCTCACTTCAACCACAACAACAAGATTCCATTTATAGAGCGCCTTTCACGTCGGGAGGACTCCCAAAGCGATGGACAGTTGGGTCACTTCACGGCTGTTAGTGGGACCTCATCACATCACATGACTGCAATTAGGGACATCGCTGTGTGAAAATTGGCTGTCTCAGTCACCTACAAAACAGTGAATTCTGTGAAGCGCTTTGACTCGTCTTCCCGCTGTGAAAGGCGCTGTATAAATAATAATAACCCTTGCACTTGACATTGCGTCTTATCACGTGTCGAGACGTCTTAAAGTGCTTCACAGAATATACTGTAAAGTGAATTGACTGCACATTTTTGAGGGTGAAACATGGGAGCCAATTGTGCACAGTGGTATCCCACAAACAGTCATGGATTATTTTTTTTACGAGATTATTTAATAGCAAATTGTTGTTGAGGCGATATCCAAACCCATGTAATTGGCATCTGCAAACAAACTGTTCTCCAGACAGAAATTCCAATGTCATATATATCTGGGGGATTGTGTTCCAGGATGCTTGGAAACAGAGAGAGAAAGTTGCTTCTCCTTTTCACTAGCCTTGGGGGGAATCCTCAGTGCCAGAGTGGCAGGTGATGTGAAGCTGTTTTGTGTTGAGTTTCCTATCTCACTCATGGTACAATAAAAATAGTCCAGTATCACACAATGTGCCTTTTAGCTGCCTGAAAATATTGTCTTCGGTCCTTGTATGTTTTCGCCTCATTCCTCACTCGACTTCCTGCTCCCGAGCCTGGAAATCTCACCCAGTCTCAGCCCCAAACACCACCTTGTCTTAACATTTAAGTTGGCGACAAATTCAGGGAGAATTCTTCTTTGGTGGAGTTGAGTTAGGTTACTTATTTGCAGAGTAAAGGTGTCAGCCTGGCTCCGTAAGAAAGACTCTCGCTTCCAAGTCAGAAGGTTATGGGTTCAATCTCCACTGTCAGGACATTGAACTCATGTGGTCACGGGCTGACCCTACAATACAATACAGCGCTGAGGGGAAAGAGCGCTGCATTGTCAGATACGACGTACAGCGGATGAGACGTTAATCCAGTCAGTACCCTGTTCAGGTGGATGTTAAAGATCCCGCGGTGCTTTGGAAGATGAGAAGGAAGTTTCTCTCTCTTGGTGTCCTGGCCAAAAATCCCCCAGATAAAATCACGCGCTCACTTTATGGGATGTTGTTGTGTGCAAATTAGCTGCCCCTATTAGCTGCCCCTACATAACCGAGTCACTACACTTTACAGTAAATCCTGTGAAGCACTTTGAGACGTCCTGCCAACATGAAAGTACTGTATCTCGGATGCAAGATGAACGTAGGAAAAATAGGAACAGGACCCGCCAGGGCCATTCAGGCAACAAGTCTGTTCCATTAGTTTAATGGATCTCGACACCTCGAGAGCCTCACTCGAGCAGAGAACCCAGAGTGAGCTACGTCCGGAGTGAGGCAAGGCCAGAGTGAGAAGGAATTGGGTGAGAGTGGTAATTGCTGTGGAAGCTGCTATCGTGAGTATTCAAGGGTTCAAGTATTGTGCTACTAAAAACTGTTAAAACTGTTGATACCATTGGGAGATTGGTCTTGTGGTGAAACTCTACAGGGAGCGGTTGTAGCTAATTAGAGTTAGACTTAACCAATAACAGCAACATACTGATTAATCACTTGATTAGGTGTTAATTCTAAATTACTGCTGACCAATTGGAAACTGTTGCATCCAGGGGGTATATACAGGGGATCGCTGGGAGAGCCTTACTCGAGCAGAGAGCCTAGAGTGAGCTATGTCTGGAGTGAGGCGAGAAGAAATTGGGTGAGAGTGGGAATTGGGTGCAGAGGGTAAGTATATCTTCTAAACGACAATAATACAGGGATAAATAGAGTGAGAGGTGAGAATGGCCTGGCAGGGGACGTGTGAGGAGTGTGGTATGTGGGTGTTGATGGAGGGCCCTGAGCCCGGGTGACTTCACCTGCAACAAATATCTGCAACTGAGGAAGCTCCAGCTTAGAATAGCTGAGCTGGAGTCTCAGGGGGAGACACTGCGCAGCATTAGAGATGGGGAGAGCTTCCTGGACAGTTTCACTGGAGCCAGACACTCCCTCGAGTCCCAGGGAACATTCCTTTGCCAACAACGGGCAGGACTGGGTGAGGGTCAGACAGGCGCGTAAGAGGACCCGAAAGAGAAGGGCAGAGGAACCCCAGGCCCAACAGCAATGAAATACTTGCAACCTGTGTCGACAAGGAAGTCTGTGAGGAAGATGGGCAAACTTACCCCAACACCTCTATACAGGAGGCCACACTGGGAATAGTCAGAAAGAATATAGTGGTAATTGGGGATGAGACAGTCAGGAAGACTGACGCACTTTTCTGCAGCCATAATAATAATCCTTGCATTTGATATAGCGCTTTTCACGTCGGGAGGACGTCCCAAAGCGCTTCACAGAATAACTAATGTGAATTGACTGTATATTTGTGGGCGAACGCGGCAGCCAATTGCGCACAGCAATGTCCCACAAACAGTCGTAGATTGAAAATGACCAATTTATTATTGTTTTTTGGAGGGATTATTATTAGGCTCTGTGTGGAGTAAGGAAACTTGCCCAAGGTTTCACCCTGATCTGCTGGGAATTGAACTTAGGTCTCTCACTTGCAAAGCGAGTGCTCTAACCACTGAGCTACAGGACTCCACAAAGAAGACTCAGTTGCCTTCCTGGGACCAGAGTGAAGGATGTCACTTCTGGGCTGGAGAAAAAATTGAAGCAGGAGGGAGTGGATCCAATAGTTATGATTCACATAGGGACCAATGATGTAGGGAGGACCGAGTTGAGGAGCAAGTTCCGGGAATTGGGAGTTGAGCTAAAGTGTAGAACATCAAAGGTATTAATATTGGGATTATTACCTGAGCCGGGGGCAAAAAAAAATAAAGAGCTGAATGCCTGGCTAAAAGAATGGTGCGGAGCGCAGGGGTTTCACTTTATAGGCCACTGGCACCAGTATTGGGGGAGACGGGAGCTATTCCAAAGGAATGGACTCCACCTAAACAGGGCTGGGACAAATGTCCTGGCAACATGAATAAATAGGGAGGTAGACAGGGCTTTAATTCAATCACATGTAATCCCATCACAATTAAAATTAGGACAGATGAAAGTGGGAGAGCAGATTAACCAGGGAGATGAGCAAAGGGTGTCAAACGGGGAAAGGAAGTCCAGGGATAGGGCACTGGTGAATAGGACTAATAGCCCGAAGTCAGAATTAAAGGCGCTATATCTGAATGCGCGAAGCATTCGAAACAGGAGAGATGAACTAACTGCCCAAATAGAAACAAACGGGTATGATCTGGTAGTCATCACCGAGACACGGTTACAGGGAGATCGAGGGTGGGAGCTAAATATTCCAGGGTATGTGGTGTGTAGGAAAGATAGGCAATGTGGTAAACGAGGAGCGGGGGTGGACCCGCTAATAAAGGATGGGATAAAAATAGGAGAGGGGAAAGATTTTAAATCAGAAAAGCAGGAAGTGGAGTCAGTATGGGTGGAGGTACGTAACAACAAGGGGCAGAAAACTCCAGTGGGAGTAGTTTATAGACCCCCGAACAGCAGTCACAGTATCTCTCAAGGTATAAATCAGGAAATTAGCAGAGCTGTAGTAAAGGAAAAACATTAATTGTGGGTGATTTTAATCTGCACATAGATTGGGACAACCAAAGTGGGAAAAATATGATAGAGGAAGAGTTTATAGAATGTATTAGGGATAATTATGGAGATCAGTGGCCGAGGAGCCGACCAGGAACAGGTCATATTAGCCCTTGTTTTGTGCAATGAAACAGGGCTGATCAGCAAACTGGAACTTAGGGCTCCTTGAGGGCAAAGTGATCATAATGCGATGGAATTTAGCATTAAGTTAGAGAGAGAAATAGTTAAGTCCAAAGCAAAGTTTTTAAATTTAAGTAGAGCTGATTTTTCTGGTATGAGAGAGGATTTGGCCAAAATAAACTGGGAAATTAGACTGAAGGATTTGACAGTAGACCAGCAATGGCAGACGTTTAAGGAGATAGTGCAAAATTCCCAGTGAGCACGTATTCCTTTGAGGAATAAGAATGCCACAGGAAAGGTGGCCCAACCGTGGCTCACTAGAGCAGTGAGGGACAGTATAAAGTTAAAGGAAGAAGCCTATAAAACAGCTAAGATGAGGAGTAAACCCGAGGATTGGGAGAACTTTAGGGATCAACAAAGGAGAACCAAAAAAGTGATTAAGAGGAAAAAAATGGAATATGAGGGCAAACTAACGAAGAACATAAAGACAGACTGCAAGAGTTTTTATAAATATATAAAGAGGAAGAGGATGTCAAAGGTAAATGTGGGTCCGTTACAGGCAGAGACGGGGGGAATTATAGTAGGGGACAAAGTCATGGCAGAGTCATTAAACAAGTACTTTGCTACTGTCTTCACCTTAGAAGACACTGAAAACCTACTAAGAATAGAGGGGAACCAAGAAGACAATGTTAGTGAGCAACTTGGGGGAATTAATATTAGTAAAGAAATGGGTTTAGGTAAATTGTCAGGTCTTAAAACTGATAAATCCCCTGGACCTGATGGCCTACATCTTAGTGTTTTAAAAGAGGTGACTACTGAGATAGTGGACGGCTTGTCTTTGATCTTCCAAAATTCTCTGGATTCTGGAACGGTTCCTAATGATTGGAAGATTGCAAACGTGACACCACTATTTAAGAAGGGTGGGAGAGAAAAGATGGGAACTATAGACCAGTTAGTCTGACATCAGTGGGAGGGAAAATTCTTGAGTCCTTAATTAAAGATGTCATTATGGGATTCCTGGAAGACCATAACAAGATTAGGCAGTCACACGGCTTTACAAAAGGGAAGTCATGCTTCACTAATCCTTTAGAGTGTTTTGAAGATGTATCTATCAGGTTAGAGAGGGGGGAACCAGTAGGTGTAGTATATTTAGATTTTAAGAAGGCATTTGACAAAGTGCCACACAAAAGGCTATTGCACAAGGTTAAGGCCCACGGGATTAATGGGAACATATTAGCGTGGATTGAAGAGTGGCCAACGGGTAGAAAACAGAGAGTAGATAGACGGGTCATTCTCGAATTGGCAGGAGGTGACTAATGGAGTGCCACAAGGATCAGTGCTGGGCCTCAGCTATTTACCATTTACATCAATGATGCAGACGAGGACATTGAATGTAACATATCTAAATTCGCGGATGACACTAAACTCGGTGGGAGAGTGAGCTCTGAGGATGATGCAAAAAGATTGCAATGGGATATAGATAGGAGAGGGGAGTGGGCGAGTTAGTGGCAGATGGAGTTTAATGTGGGGAAGTGAGAAGTTATTCATGTAGGTAGAAAAAATAGAAAAACAGATTATTTTCTAGAGGGGGAGAGATTAGATAGTGTTAGTGTTCAGAGGGATTTGGGTGTCCTCGTACACCAGTCTCAAAAAGTTCGTTTGCAGCAGCAACTAAGAAGGCGAACGGCAGTTAGTGCTCATTGCAAAAGGTTTAGAATACAAGAGTAGGGAAGTCTCGCTGCAACTGTATAGGGCTTTGGTGAGACCGCACTAAGAGTATTGTGTGCAGTTTTGGTCCTTATTTAATGAAGGACATACTTGCCCTGGAGGGGGTGCAGCGTAGATTCACTCAGTTAGTGCCTGGGATGAGAGGACTGACCTATGAGGAGAGGCTGAATAAACTGGGGCTGAAATCTCCAGAGTACAGAAGAATTAGAGGAGATCTTAATGAAACATATAAGATTCTTAAAGGGCTGATAAAGTAGACACTGAGGGTCTGTTTCCCCGGGAGGAGAATCTATAACCAGTCTGAAAATTAAGGGTCAGCCTTTTAGAACAGAGTTGAGGAAATATTTCTTCACTTGAATTTATGGAAATATTTCTTCACTTGAATTTATGGAATTCACTCCCCCAGAAGGCTGTAGATGCTCAGTCCTTGAACATCTTGAAGGCTGAGACTGATAGATTTTTTAAAAATAGAGGGATTAGGGGATATGGGGAGAGAGCGGGTAATTAGAGTTAGGTCAGAAGATTAGCCATGATCTTATCGAATGGCGGGGCACAGCTCGAGGGGCCGAATGGCCGACTCCTGCTCCTAATTCTTATGTTCTTATCTTTTAATCCCAATGGCCTGTCCTTTTTTATTGCTCAGCCGGGTGTCAGACACACACGGAAACCCATCATTGTGCTCAAGAGTCTCCAAACCAAGCTGAGGATTCCACGCATCCCACCTACACGTGGAAATCCCAGATAGATTGCTGGAATGGAATACGCTCTCTCTCTCTCCCTGGAGGGACACATCCTGTTTACCTAATTCTGAAGAGGATAAGGTGCAGGTTGGCGAGAGCGAAGGGGGAGCCCAGAGTGTGCGTTGGGGTAACTGCTGGAGTCTAACCATCTAAAACCACGTAGCTTGCCATTGATATCACTGGCAAGCTTTCTGCTGCTTGTCCAGCAAGTATCACTCTCCACGTTCGGGCTTTGTCGTGCAGGATTAACAGGAGCTGAGTGGGAGGATTTGCTGCCCCTTTTATTTCTTAAAGTCATACCAAACCTGTTGGCCCTGGGAGACTGGAGGTCTGAAGAGTTAAATGTGTATGTGCTGAATATCCTGTTTACCAGACACTTCAACTAAGTCTCCAGCTGTTCACTGGAGGGTAACAAATTGTTCCAAGATGCACATACCTGGATTCGTTCAACAAACAACATTTCCAGCTGTGTCTCAAGCGAGTCAAACCTTCCCCCAGGAAAACAGATGTGAAGAAACAACATTCATCTTTATAACATCTTATCAAGGTGAAACCCTCAAAACCCGTATAAAAATAATAATCCTTGCATTTGATACATCAGCTCTAGGGAATGTCCTCTAATAGTGCCCATCTTTGCCAGTTTGTGAAATCCTGTAGCTGAGTGGTTAGAGCACTCACCTCACAAGCAAGAGGACCTGGGTTCAATTCCCAGCCAGGGCAAGAACTTGGGGAAGTTTCCTGACTCCACACACACTCTCTGTTTACTTAACGGTAAGTAGCAACCCGGTTGTCAAGTCGATTGACAGACTGTTTTCGGAGGGAGGTGGTGGGGGGTGAAATGTGATCACTCAACCCACGATGGAAGTTTCAAGGCTTGGATCTTGGAAGTCTCTCCGTTGGGGGCAGCGAGCCAGGTGAGTTTGGGGGCGAGAGGTTGGAGGATTCTGGCAAAAGGAGGGGAACATGCATTAATGAGTGAGTCCATACAATGGGACCTGTACCTTACGGTTATTCCTAAAACTGTAATAATAATAATCATTGCATTTGATTTATCACGATAGACATCTCAAAATGCTTCACAGGATATATTGTAATGTGGTTAGACTGTATTTTGTGGGCGAAACACAGCACAAAGCAGTTGTCCTGGAATCGAGTGTAGAAGCAGAGAGATAGAGTTGGGTGTGGAATGTGAAAGTTGAGACCATGTCTGTGGATGATGTCACCAAGGGGGAGCATGTAGGGGTTGAATTTATCACCTCAAGGCTGGACTACGGGAACTCTCCTCGTCAGCCTTCCCGGCACCTCCCTCAACACTGCAGGTCATTCAGAACTCTGCAGCTCGTGTACTGTCCCGCACAAGACACCGCGACCACATCACTCCCACCCTCGCCCTCACCCTCACTCGCCTCCACTGGCTCCCCATCCCCCAGAGGATCGAATTCAAGATCCTCACCTACAAGGCCATTCACGGCCTCGCTCCCTCCCACCTCTCCGACCTACTATCCCCCCACGTACCTGCCCGTACTCTCCGTTCTTCTGCTCTGGTTTGGTCCACACACACCCCGCCCTAACCCTCCCCTACCATCGGTGGCCGGGCCTTCAGCCTCTCAGCCCCGAGGCTCTGGAACTCCGTCCCCCAGTGCCTTCGCCACTTCCTCCCTTTCCTCCTTCAAGGCCGGTCTCAAGACCTTTCTCTTCAACCGTGCCTTCAGCTCCCCTCTCGACTCTTCCCCCTCCTCACTCTCTTCCCTCCCCTCACCATTTCCCTCCTGCTCGGGTCCCGACCCAACTGTCCAGCGCCTTGGGACGTCCTCCCGACGTGAAAGGTGCTCTATAAATACAATCCTGTTGTTGTTATTGAAGGGAGGGGACCGAGGACAGAGCCCTGAGGAACCGCACTGTGTGGGGATTGCAAGAGAAACCGGAGACAATTTAGCGAAGGTGTGAGAACAGATCTAAATTATTCAAGGGCAGAACGTTGAAGGGTGAGATGAGAGGAGAGGTGGTGAAGGAGGATAGAGTGGTCCACAGTATCGAAGGCAGCAGAGAGGTCAAGGAGAACGAGGAGGCAGAGGAAGCCCTGGTCACAGATGAACAAAATGTAGTTTGTCACCTTGACCAGAGCAGTTTCCGCACTGTGAGCAGCATGGAAACCCGATTAGAGGGGCTCATGAAAGGAGTGGTTGGAGAGGAAGGAGCGAGCTGGGAAGCAACAACTCTTTCAAGAACCTTGGAAAGAAAAGGGAGGTTGGAGATGGGCCGGTAGTTAGAAGGTAAGGTCAGGGAATGATTACAGGCGTTTTTACGGGGATGAACATAACAAAATAAGAAATAGGAACAGGATTAGGCCATTCAGCCCCTCGAGCCTACCCCGCCATTCAATAAGATCATGGCTGATCTTCTAAACTAACTTCATTTACCTGCCCTATCCCCACATCCCTTAATCCCTTTAGTTTTTAAAAATCTATCGATCTCAGTCTTGAACATGTTTTTGTCCACAAATACAAAGTCAATGCACTTTACAGCATATTCTGTGAAGCGTTTTGAGACGTCTAGAAGACATGAAAAGCGCTATATCAAATGCAAGGATTATTATATTATCCATAGCCTCTGGGGTCCAGAATTCCATAGTCACTACCCTCTGAGTGAAGAAATGTTTTCTCAACAGTGCTAAAGTGATCTTTAATCCTGAGACTATGACCCTAGTTTTAGATTCTCCAACCAGGGGAAATAGTCTCATGGCATCTATCCTGTCAAAACTCTTAAGAATCCTATAGATTTGTGTAAGATCACCTCTAATTCTTCTATATTCTAGAGAATATAGGCCTAGTCTACTCAACCTCTGCTCATAGATCAACCCCCTCATCCCAGGAACCAACCTCGTGAATCTACACTGCACTAATCTAAGTGATAATTTATCTAAGGTGAGTGTATCCTTTCTTAGATAAGGAGACCAAAAGTGCACACAATATTCTAGGTGCAGTCTCACTGAGGCCCTGTACAGTTGCAGTAAGACTACCCTACTCTTGTACTCTAACCCCTTTGCAATAAACGCCAACATGCCATTAGCCTTCCTAACTGCTTGCTGTACTTGCAAACTAACTTTCTGTGACTGGTGTACAAGGACACCCAAATCCCTCTGAAAACTATCTAGTCTCTCCTCCTCTAGGAAATAATCTGCTTTTCTATTTTTTCTACCTAGATGAATAACTTCACACTTCCCCACATTATACTTCATCTGCCACCTTCTTGCACACTCACTTAACCTATATCCCTTTGCATTTTCCTTGTGTCCTCCTCACGGCTGACTTTCCCACCGAGCTTTGTATTGTGCACGAATTTAGATACATTGAGCTCTATTTCCTCGTCTAAGTAATTGATGTCGACTGTAAACAGTTGAGACCCAAACACCGATCCGTGTGGCCTCCACTCGTCACAACCTGCCAATCTGAGAAGGACCCATTTATCCCTACTCTCTGGTTTCTGCCTGTTAACCACTCTTCGATCCACGCTAATATCCTTAATTCCATGACCCCTAATCTTATGTAACAACCTTTTATGTGGCATCTTGTTGAATGCCTTCTGAAAATCCCAATTCACTATATCCACTGGTTCCCCCATGTAATCTGCTCATTATATCTTCAAAAAACTCTTTAAAAGATTTGTCAAACACGATTTCCCTTTCATAAAAGCCATGTTGACTCTGCCTAATCATACTTAGACTTTCTAAGTGCCCCACGACGACGTCCCTAATTACAGACTCTAGAATTTTCGCTACCACCGATGTCAGGCTAACTAGTCTATAGTTCCCCATTTTTTCTCTCCCACCCTTCTTAAACAGCGGTGTTATGTTTGCGACCTTCCAATCAACGGGAACCGTTACAGAATCAGGAAACTTTGGAAGATCAAAAACAATGCATCCACTGTCTCTGCAGTTGCCTCTGCAGCCATAAACCCGAGGATGCAGCCCATCAGGTCCAGAGGATTTATCAGTTTTTAGTTCCATCAATTTCTCTAGTACTATTATTTTACTGATAATAATAATAATCCTTGCATTTGATATAGCGCTTTTCAGTCTTCTCAACGTCTCAAAGCGCTTCACAGAATAGACTGTAAAGTGAATTGACTGTATATTTGTGGGCAAAATATTAATTTCTTTAAGTTCCTCACTAACATTAGTCCCACTATTTTGGTAAATTTTTAGTATCTTCTAATGTGAAGACAGAAGCAAAATATTTGTTTAGTGACTGCCATTTCTTTATTTCCCATTATAATTTCTCCTGTCTCTGCCTGTAAAGGACCCACATTTACTTTTGTTAATCTCTTCCTCTTTATATATTGTAAAAGCTTTTACAATCTGTCTTCATATCTCCAGCTCGTTTACTCATGTTCCATTTTCTCCTTAATCAGTTTCTTGGTTATATTTTGCTGATCTCTAAAGCCCTCCCAATCCTTAGACTTACAGCTCTTGTTGGCAATATTATAGGCCTCTTTTAATTTTATACTTTCCTTAACTTCTCTAGTTAGCCATGGTTGAAGCACTTTTCCTGTGGAATTTTTATTTTTCAAGGGAACATGCATTCGCTGGGAATTATCTAATATATCTTTGAATGTTTGCCATTGCTGGTCTACCATCATATCTTTTAATCTATTTTTCCAGTCTATTTTAGCCAAATCGTCCCTCATACCTGCAAAGTTGGCTTTATTTAAGTTTAAGACACTTGTTTCGGACTTAACTCCATCACTTAATATTAAATTCCATCATATTATGTATGGTCACTCTGCCTTAACTTGAAGATTACTGATTAGCTTGCCTTCATTACAATACAAGGTCGAGGCGAGCCTGTTGCTTGGTTGTTTCCTCAGCATATTGTTCTAGAAAACTATTTCCAATGCATTCCATAAACTCATCCTCTAAGTCACTTTTGCCAATGTGGTTTTTCCAGTCTATGTGAAGATTAAAATCACCCGCTATTATTGTATTCCCCTTGCTACACGTTCCTCTAATTTCCTGATTAATACTCTGCCCAATTCTGTAACTGCTGTTCGGGGGTCTATAAACTACTCTCACCAGTGTTTTCTGCCCCACCTCCACCCAGACTGACTCTACATCCTGATTTTCTGACTTAAAATCCTTCCTCTCTCCTGTTTTTATCTCATCCTTTATTAACAGCCCCCTCCCACCCCTCGGTTTCCATATTGCCTATCTTTCCTGTACTTCAGGTACCCTGGAATGTTTAGCTCCCAACCTTGGTCTCCCTGTAACCACATCTCAGTAGTGGCCACTAGATCGTACGGATTATCTCTATTTGTGCCATTAATTAATCTATCTTGTTTCAAATGCTTCGTGCATTCAGGTTAGCGCCTTTAATTTTAACTTTTTACTATTTCCCCTACTTATTAATGCTCTATTTTTGTTGTTAAACTCTTTGTCCCTACCTGACACACTCTTTTTCATTTCCCAAGTCGCTACTCTGCTCTAGTCTTGACTTAATTGCTTTGTAAGTTTACATTTAACCGTAACCCTCCCTCCTCCACCCCCACCCCACCCTCCCTCTCTCTCACTCGCTCGCTCCCTCCTTCCGCCACTCTATCTACCTAGTTATTGGTTTTGCCAGGACACTGGTCCCAGCCCGGTTTAAGTGGAGCGCATCCCGATCAAAGAGCTCCCTCTTTCCCCAATACTGGTGTCAGTGGCTCATAAAATGAAACCCCTGCCTCCTTCACCGCTCTTTCAGCCAGTCTAACCCTTTAATCTGCTTGACCCTGTACCAATTTGTGCATGGCTCAGGAGTAATCCCGAGATATTACCTTAGAGGTTCTGCTTTTTAATTTCATCCCTAGCTCTTTAAACTCCCTCATCAGATCATCTTTACTAGCAGAATCCATGTGGTCAGTTCCTATGTGGATCACAATGGGATCCTTCCCCTCCTGCTCCAAGTTCTTCTCCAACCGTGAAGAGACATCCTTAAACCCTGACACCAGGAAGGCAACAGCCTTTGTGACTCCTGATAGTGAAGAGTATCTGTCCTCCTGACTATATCGTCCCCAACCACATTCCTTTTTGCTGCCCCCACTTGTGTGGCCTCCTGTACAGAGGTGCTGTGGTCAGTTTGCCCATCCTCTTTACAGGCTTCCTTACCCACACAGGTTGCAAGTACCTTGTACCTGTTTGACAAGGTTAAAGCCTGAGGCTCCTCCACCACTCCCTCTGGGGTCCCCTTGACCTGCCTGACTGTCAGTCACACTGTCCTGTCCCTGACCACTGACAAGATCTGTACATCTACTGAGCCTCGGGGGAGTGATTGCCTCCTGGGTCAGAGTATCCAGGTCGCTTTCCTCTTCTCTAACGCTGTGCAATGTCTACACCTCAGATTGCAGCTCAGCAGCTCTCTGCGCTGAAGCTTCTTTAGTCGCAGATGTAGCTGCCGGGGCTCAGGCTGCTCTCCTTCAACTCCCACAACACCCGCCCTGCCATTCCTCCGCCACTCACACTGACCTCACGGTCATGTCACTTATTGTTTTCCTGCAGCTCCACCGCAGCTCCTCCCCACACTGCCCTCGCTCTCCTCTCCGAATTCCTTCCTCTCTCTCTCCTGTTTTTTTCCCCCAGGTTCAGCCGTTAAGTGTGACATCCCCTGACGTCACTTGTTGTTTTCCCACTCTCTGAATTAGCGGCTGCTGACCTACACTATAGGGGGTTTATACCGCTGCTCAGCCGCAGCGCCTCCCCTTGCCAGATGATAGGGAGATATTGATGGTGTCAGAGCAGAGGGTGAGGAGGTGGAGCTGGGAGGTAAGGAGAGGGGTGGGATCAAGGGAGCAGGTGGTGTTTCAGGATGGATATGGTGGTGATGAGAGGAGGGGGAGACAGGTTCAAAGATATGGTGGGAGGGTTGGATAGGGGTCAGAGTGTGGGGGGGAGATGAGGATGGAGTGACAATTGGGAGGGCGGAGGCAGTTGATTGGATCCCCTCGATTTTGGACTCGAAGAAATCCAGCATCTCCTCACAGTCAGAGGTTGAGGAGCGAATGGGCGAGTGTGGGAGGGTGGATGGAGGAGCGGTTGGTGGTGGAGAGTAGGAGCCTGGGGATGTCCTTCGCTTCCAAGATTATCTTGGAGTTGGATGATTTGGCGGAGGCAAGGGCAGAGTGGTACATTTTGATGTGGTGTAGCCAGATCTGCCAGTGAACCGTTAGGTCAGAGTTAGGAAATAATATCTCGGGAGACAGTATATAGTTCAGGACATGACATGTGGTAGCAACTGCCAGGATGGTGGAAGGTGAACTGGATGGACCTTGGTCTTTTTTGGTCTAGCATTTCCTACGTTCCTATCATCACGGGAACTTTAAAAGTTCACCTGAATGTCTCAAGTGAAAGATAATAATAATCCTGGCATTTGATACATCGCCTTATCGCAGTTTTGAGACGTCCTCAAAGCGCTTCACAGAATATACTGTAAAGTGAATTGACTGTATTTTGAAATATACACAGCAGCCGATCGCACACAGCAGATGGCACCTTGTCAATACAGCTGGCAGTGGGGCTTGAACCCACAATCTCCTGGGCCAGGCGATCACCCGAGCCAGGCTGACACACATTCTCCATCTGTCCTCCTCTGAGCCAACATACTAACCTTTTAACTGAAGCTACTTCAAGGTCCCAGGAACTTTACAGGCTGTCCACAAGGTCCTGTTACACCCGTTACAAAACACCCACACACTAACACACACAAAAATAACACAAACACTCACTCTCACACAACTTAACACACGCAAACTACTACACACACACTGACAAACATATTCAGTTTCACATACACACTCGCTAATACACACACAAAACCCGCAAACACATACACCCCTGACCCACAGTCACACACTCACTCACACACACACAAACTAACATACAGTAACACACACACCACACACACAGACAGCCATTAAAACACTTGTAGTGAATACAATGAAGTAATTCTAAATACAATTATCATCGTCCTTCCACATGTTGTTGGTCAGTGTTGGGGGATTGTCGGCCAGGACACCGGGAGAGAAAGAGTTTGAGAGAAACTGCCTTCTCTTTTCAAAGGTCTTTAAAATCCACCTGAACAGACAGATGGTACCCTCCGTTTAACGTCTCATCTGAAGGACGGCACCTCCGCAAACCCCCACCCCCCCCACCAAGCGCTGAGTGGAGTTCTGGGCGTAGATTAGATAAGATTGGGGCAAAAAAACAAACAGTGGGAAGTGGAGGATAACCACTTTGCAGACACCCTGTAGATGGACATTCCCAGCACAGAGGTCAGGCCGCCCCACTCAGCCCCCGAGTCTCTGGGGCTGGTTTCATTGCTTCCACTCGGTCTCCTGCCCACAGGCTGAAACAGACTCAAAAACAACTGCAACAAAACCTGGGATATTTTTGTTACAAAGCTATTTATTTACAGGACCACACACAGGGTGACTTCCCCACGGGGAGAGGAGGAGGGAGTAGGCGGGAGGGTTGAGGAGCTGTGGGGGGAGGAGAGAGAGCCCCCGCCACCACGACTCACTGAGTGACACCTAAAGTAGCTTCACCAATTCTACCTGAAGCAAAGGAAGGGCTGTGCCCTGAAGGGGTCATGTTTATGCTCGATAAACAGGGTCTAAAATGTGGGTTGGGAGGGTAGCCTATGGGCTAATTCCACGCAGAACCCACACAGGTGCCTTCAATTAGAATACATGTAGCGCCTTATTGCGTCTTCGAGACGTCTCAAAGCACTTCACAGGATACACTGTAAAGTGAATTGACTGTGTATTTTGTGGGTGAAACGTAGCAGCCAATTGCGCACAGCAGTGAGTGTCTCACAGGCAATCGTGGATTGAAGTGACCAATTTTTGTAAGGGGATTATTACCCCAGGAAAAGTGATCCACTAATTACCTAACAACCATGTTCCTACTGACTGTCGATAAACAGAGGTGTGTGCGTCTGTGTCTGTGTGTGGAGTAAGGAAACTTTAACGTTTCTCCCAACCCAGGACTCAAACCCAGGTCCTCTCGCTCGTGAGGTGAGCGCTCTAACCACTGAGCTCTCCCCCACTTCCCTCCCCCAGGCTCTGCTCAACTCAGCGCCTGGCTGGTTTGGGCATCAGGTAGACCTTGACGGGTTTGCTGAGGTTGATGGTGCCCTCGATGGTGGTGTCTGTCTGGGGGAGTCCGTCCACACTGTCCCCCCAGGCCGGCCTGGCCCCAGCCCCTCCCCGGCTGCCGCTTGCACTGTACGCCAACAACAGTCGCACCTCCACCTGGCAGGGCTCTGTGGGGAGTGGGAGATAGAGAGCGAGAGACAGAGAAAGAGAGAGAGAGAGAGACACACAGAGAGAGGGAGACAGAAAGAGAGACAGAGCGAGAGACAGAGGCAGAGAGAGAGAGAGAGACATTGAGAGAGAGACAGTGAGGCAAGAGATAGAAAGACAGAGAGAGGAAGACAGAGAGAGAGGTAGAGAAACAGATAGAGAGACAGAGACAGAGAGACACAGACAGAGAAAGAGAGAAACAGCGAGAGAGGGAGAGAGAGAGGCAGAGAGAGGACAGAGAGAGAGATAGAGCTCCAATTATTACACTACCCAACAAAGCAAAACACAACCACACATCACAAGTCATCATAATAATAATCCCTGCATTTGATATAGTGCCTTATCACGTTGTTGGGACCTTTCAAAGCGATTCACAGATTATACTGTAAAGTGTAGCGACTGTGTATTTTGTGGGCAAAATCCGGTAACCAATTGTGCACAGGGATGTCCCACGCACAGTCAATTGCTTTTGGGGAGGAGGGATTACTATTTCTGGAAAGTGATCCGCTAGTCAACTAACAGTCGGATAGAATATAATAATTGGTCCATTTTATACAACCTCTATATCATCAAAAAGACTTAATACGCCTCACGTGAGATTTGTTTTAGTCTGGAACAAGTGGAAACCCGTCACCGTGACCAGCCGGGTAACAGAAACCCGTCACCGTGACCGGTCGGGTGTCTGACACACACGGAAACCCGTCACTGTGACCGGTCGGGTGTCTGACACACACGGAAACCCGTCACTGTGACCGGTCGGGTGTCTGACACACACGGAAACCCATCACCGTGACCGGCCGGGTGTCTGACACACACGGAAACCCGTCACCGTGACCGGCCGGGTGTCTGTCACACACGGAAACCCGTCACCGTGACCGGCCGGGTGTCTGACACACACGGAAACCCGTCACCGTGACCGGCCGGGTGTCTGACACACACGGAAACCCGTCACCGTGACCGGCCGGGTGTCTGTCACACACGGAAACCCGTCACCGTGACCGGCCGGGTGTCTGTCACACACGGAAACCCGTCACCGTGACCGGCCGGGTGTCTGACACACACGGAAACCCGTCACCGTGACCGGTCGGGTGTCTGACACACACGGAAACCCGTCACCGTGACCGGCCGGGTATCTGACACACACGGAAACCCATTAAGATGCTTCAGAGTCTCCAAACCAAACAGAGTTCTAGATATGTATCCCCTATACGCGGAAGTCTCCCTGTGTCTGGGATGGAATGCTCTCTCTCTCTCTCGTAATCACATAGTATTAGGTGCAGGTTGGGCGAGACCCAAGGCTTGGGGGGAGCCCAGAGTGTGCGTTGGGGTAACTGCTGGGGTCTAACCAGCTAAACCCACATTGAGAGCACCGTCAAAACATGTGTTCAGACGCTTTAGAGTCGAGCTACATTTTTCACACAGAAAGGTCCCACAAATAGTTTAGGGAGATTGATAGCCAGGACAGTGGGAGAGAGAGAGAGACTCCATTCTCTGTTCTCTGTTAACATCCCAAACATGGGATTGATTGCTCCTCTGACCATGTGGTGCTCACCCCAACAGTGACCTGGGGGGGTCAGTCTGGGCTGTGAGCTTAGGGACCCCACAACCTTTTGTTGCGTTTCTGACCCTTTCCTCTGAGGCTGTGAATTCACCGCTTGTCATCTCCTCCTCCTTCTCCTCTTCTCCCCGTGTGAAGTGAGTGAGTGAGTGAGTGAGTGCGGACAGAGTCAGTTACCTGTCCAGGCTGTGTGAGAGAGATAGACCTCGGTAATCAATCGGTGTCTGCCGGGCCCAGGATTGCGGAAATCGGACGCTTTGGGATGGATTATGTGGGCCTGGCCGTCGGGATACACAACCTGCAGAGATAATAATAATCATAATAATCCCCGCGTCTGATACAGCGGCTTCATCACGTCGGTGAGACGTCTCAAAGCGCCTCACAGGATATACTTATTTTGTGGGTGAAATTTTTGTGGGCGAGAAGAGGTTTCAGACACACCCTCAGGATGGGGCCAGGAATAAGGGATGTGTGTGTGTGTGGTGGGGGTGGGGAGGGTGGGGAGAAGGAGAACCTTCACCAGGGATGTTAGAGGAGGGGTGTTGTGGAATTGGAGGGCAAGATGGGAGATTATTCACAAGGCTGGGAGGTGGTGGGGGGGGCAGCCACAGGAGACGGTCAGTGGGGTACTCACTGGACCTGTTGGTCTCCCCAACTCCTCCCTTCATAGGCTGCAGATCATCCAGAACTAACTCTGCAGCCCATGTCCTCTCCCCCACCCCATCACCCCCATCCTCACCCCCACCAGGCTCCCCGACCCCATCACCCCATCCTCACCCCCACCAGGCTCCCCGACCCCATCACCCCCATCCTCACCCCCACCAGGCTCCCCGACCCCATCACCCCCATCCTCACCCCCACCAGGCTCCCCGACCCCATCACCCCATCCTCAACCCCACCAGGCTCCCCGACCCCATCACCCCCATCCTCACCCCCACCAGGCTCCCCGACCCCATCACCCCCATCCTCACCCCCACCAGGCTCCCCGACCCCATCACCCCCATCCTCACCCCCACCAGGCTCCCCGACCCCATCACCCCCATCCTCACCCCCACCAGGCTCCCCGACCCCATCACCCCCATCCTCACCCCCACCAGGCTCCCCAACCCCATCACCCCCATCCTCACCCCCACCAGGCTCCCCGACCCCATCACCCCCATCCTCGCCCCCACCAGGCGCCACGACCCCATCACCCCCATTCTCGCCCCCACCAGGCTCCCAGACCCCATCCTCACCCCCACCAGGCTCCCCAACCCCATCACCCCCATCCTCACCCCCACCAGGCTCCCCGACCCCATCACCCCCATCCTCACCCCCACCAGGCTCCCCAACCCCATCACCCCCATCCTCACCCCCACCAGGCTCCCCGACCCCATCACCCCCATCCTCGCCCCCACCAGGCGCCACGACCCATCACCCCCATTCTCGCCCTACTCCGCTGGCTTCCTATACCCAGAGGACACAGTCCAAGATCCTGGTCCTCACCTTCAAACCCCCCCCCATGGCCTCGCTCCCCCCAACCTCTGCCACGTCCTAACCCCCTACCATTCTGCTCGCTCTCTCGACTCAGCGGGCTCTGGCCGCCTCGCTCGCCCCACTATTGGTGGGGGGGCCTTCAGCCACTCTGCCCCCACCCTCTGGAACTCCATCCCACAGTTCCTCCGCCTCTCCCCTCCCTCGCCATCTTCAAGACCCATCTCAAGACCCTCCTCTTTGACAGGTCACCCTCCTACCTCTGCCCTGCCCGCTTTGATCCCAACCCCCAGCTCGGGAGTGGATCCCTGACTGTCCAGCGCCTTGGGAAGTCGTCCTGATGTGAAAGCGCTGTGTGTAAGTGGCATTTGTTGTTGTTGTACGCTCAGCGCTGCTCACCTGCACCTTGATGGAGTTGGGGGGGTCACTCACGTGCTGTAGTGTGGCATCCAGCTCCAGCACAGCCACCAGCCCTGTGGTGAACCGCAGAGGATTGTCAGACTCTCCCGTGGGCTCGATGATGGTGGCTGACGCCCGGTGAACCTACAACACACCAGGACCAGCAGGTCATCCACCAACTCTTCCCTCCCCTCACCCCACCCCCCGCCCCCACTGGGCAGCTCCACCAACACCAGCACAGGAAGCACAGGGGGAACCTCTGAGGGCAAGTGGCGCAACTGTGTGTCTGTCCCCTAGTGTAATAATAATAATAACCCTTCAGATAGCTCCTTATCATGTCATTGAGGTATCTCAAAGCGCGTCACACAGTATATTTAAAGTGTAGTGACTTTGAATATTGTGGCAGAACATGACAGTCAATTATACACAGCGGTGAGTGTCCCACAAACAGTCGTAGATTCAGTGAACACATTGTTGTGGGGGATTATTACTCATTGAAAAAAGATCTGCTAATCAGGTTCCAATTGACCCCTGATAAACAAAAGTGTGTGTCTGTGTGTGTGTCTGTGTGGGTGTCTATGTGGGTGTATGCATCTGTCTGTGTGTCTATGTGTGTGTGTATTGTCTGTGTGTGTGTCTGTGTGTGTGTATATGCAGAGTAAGGAAACTTACCTTAGGTTCCCAATTGCCCGGGAATTGAACCCGGATCCTCTCGCTTGTGAGGCGATGTCTAACCACTGAGCTACAGTACATTGCTGCAGCAGCTGTGTACAGGTGGCTGGGGAGGACCAGGGAGTTACTGGGGCCCAGGGGAGACAACAACAACTTGCAGTGTCTCGCAGCGCTTCCCAGGGCTGAGCTGTGAGGCTGAGCCGGGGAGGAAACGACCGTAAACACGGTGGAAGAGGAAGGTAATCTAAAACAGGGGAAGGAGGGGAAGGCGGAGGGATTGGGGCAGTGAGTTGCAAAGCTTTGGGGCGTACGTGCCACCAAATGTCGAGCAGAGGGGGACAACAACAACAACAACTTGCATTTATATAATGGCTTCACACGGGGTAACGTCCCGGAGAGTTTCACAGTGACGGAGTCTGACCCCGAGCCAAGGAGAGCGGGGAGGGGGGAGGGGGGAGGGGGAGGAGGGTGACTGTGAGCACCAGCAACAAGGCAGGATGTGAAGGTGGGGAGAGGGGGGTGAGGCGGAGGGATTGAGGGAGAGAGTGACAGAGTTTCTGGGTGTTGTGGCTGAAGTCACGGCCACTGATGGTGGAACAGAGGGAACAACAGGAGGCCTGAGCCGGCTGAGCGGAGGCAGTGGGTGGTGTGTATGGGGGGGAGCAGGTCGGGGGGGTAGGGAGGTGCCAGGGCGAGGTGCCAGGGCGAGGTGCCAGGGCGAGGTGCCAGGGCTCAGGGACGAGCGGGAAGCCGGGGCCGGCCGAGCGGGTACGTGACTGACCTGCTCTGGGAGCTGGAGGTGCAGGAAGGCGCTCTGCCGCAGGGTGGTCTGCAGGATCTTCACCATCTCGGTGGGTTTACAGGCCACGAGCCGCGGCATCACATCCAACAGCCGCTCCACAAACCCCCCCTGTAACTGCTGCAGCTCCACAGCAAAACACCTGGGGAGGAGCACAGCAACAGCCATCACACACACACACACACAGGCGCACACACACACACATACACACACACAGGCACTCACACACACACAGGCTCTCACACACACACACAGGCTCACACACACACACAGGCTCACACACACACACAGGCTCACACACACACACAGGCTCACACACACACACAGGCTCACACACACACACAGGCTCACACACACACACACACACAGGCTCACACACACACAGGCTCACACACACACACACACACAGGCTCTCACACACACACACACAGGCTCACACACACACAGGCTCACACACACACACACGCACACACACACAGGCTCACACACACACACAGGCTCACACACACAGGCTCACACACACACACAGGCTCACACACACACACACACAGGCTCACACACCACACACACACACAGGCTCACACACACACACACACACACACACACACAGGCTCACACACACACACAGGCTCACACACACACACACAGGCTCACACACACAGGCTCACACACACACACACACAGACACACAGGTTCACACACACAGGCACACACCGGCTCACACACAGGCTAACACACACACACACAGGCTCACACACACACACACAGGCTCACACACACACAGGCTCACACATACACACAGGCTCACACATACACACAGGCTCACACACACACACACAGGCTCTCACACACACAGGCTCACACACACACAGGCTCACACACACACAGGCTCTCTCACACACACACACACAGGCTCACACACACACACACAGGCTCACACACACAGGCTCACACACACACAGGCTCACACACACACACACAGGCTCACACACACACACAGGCTCACACACACACACACACTCACACACACAGGCTCACACACACACACACACACACACACACACACACACAGGTTCACACACACAGGCACACACACACAGGCTCACACACACACCGGCTCACACACAGGCTCACACACACACAGGCTCACACACACACACAGGCTCTCACACACACACACACACAGGCTAACACACACACACACAGGCTCACACACACACACACACAGGCTCACACATACACACAGGCTCACACACACATACACACACACACACAGACTCACACACAAAGGCTCACATGCACACACACACACATACACAAACCCACACACACAGGCTCACACACACACAGGCTCACACACACACACACAGGCTCACACACACACACACACAGGCTCACACACACACACACAGGCTCACACACACAGGCTCACACACACACACACAGGCTCACACACACACACAGGCTCACACACACACACACAGGCTCACACACACAGGCTCACACACACACACACACACATACACACAGACACACAGGTTCACACACACAGGCACACACACACAGGCTCACACACACACCCACACAGGCTCACACACATACACACTCACACACACACACAGGCTCTCACACACACACACACACAGGCTCACACACACACACACAAAGGCTCACACACACGCACACACGCTCACATACACAGGCTCACACACACACACACACACACAGGCTCACACACACACACACACACACAGACTCACACACACACACACACACACAGGTTCACACACACAGGCACACACACACAGGCTCACACACACACCGGCTCACACACACACACACAGGCTCATACACACACACACACAGGCTCTCACACACACACACAGGTTCACACACACAGGCTCACACACACACACACAGGTTCACACACACAGGCACACACACACAGGCTCACACACACACCGGCTCACACACACACCGGCTCACACACACACCGGCTCACACACACACCGGCTCACACACACACACAGGCTCTCACACACACACACAGGCTAACACACACAGGCTCACACACACACACAGGCTCACACACATACACACACAGGCTCACACACACACAGGCTCACACACACACACACAGGCTCACACACACAGGCTCTCACACACACACACAGGCTAACACACACACAGGCTCACACACACACACAGGCTCACACACATACACACACAGGCTCTCTCACACACACACCGGCTCTCTCACACACACACACAAACACCGGCTCACACACACACGGGCTCACACACATACACACTCAGGCTCACACACACAGGTTCACACACACACACAGGCTCACACACACAGGTTCACACACACACACAGGCTCACACACACACACAGGCTCACACACACAGGTTCACACACACACACAGGCTCACACACACTCACACAGGCTCACACACACACACACAGAACAGGCTCACACACACACGGGCTCACACACACAGGCTCACACACACACAGGCTGACACACACACACTGGCACTCACACACACAGGCACTTACACACTCATACACACACAGGCACTCACACACACACAGGCTCACACACACACCGGCTCACACACAGGCTCACACACATACACACACAGGCTCACACACACACAGGCTCACACACACACACACACAGGCTCACACACACACAGGCTCACACACACACACACACAGCCCCACAAACACACACACTGGCACTCACACACACACAGACACACACACACCCACACACACACCCCCCACACACACACAGGCACTCACACACACACACAGGCTCACACACACACATGCGCACACACACACACAGGCTCACACACAGGCTCACACACACACACAGGCTCACACACAGGCTCACACACACACACAGGCTCACACACACACAGGCTCACACACACATAGGCTCACACACACACACACAGGTTCACACACACACACACAGGCTCTCTCACACACACACACACACACGGGCTCACACACACACGGGCTCACACACATACACACACAGGCTCTCACACACACAGGCTCTCTCACACACACACACACAGGCTAACACACACAGGCTCACACACACAAACAGGCTCACACACATACACACACAGGCTAACACACACAGGCTCACACACACACACACAGGCTCACACACACAGGCTCTCACACACACACACAGGCTCACACACACACACAGGCTCACACACACAGGTTCACACACACACAGGCTCACACACACTCACACAGGCTAACACACACACACACAGAACAGGCTCACACACACACGGGCTCACACACATACACACACAGGCTAACACACACACACACACAGGCTCACACACACACAGGCTGACACACACACACTGGCACTCACACACACAGGCACTCACACACACACACACAGGCACTTACACACTCATACACACACAGGCACTCACACACTCACAGGCACTCACACACACACAGGCACTCACACAAACACAGGCACTCATACACACACACACAGGCACTCACAAAAATACAGGCATTCACACACACTGTGAATTGGAGGGGTTTGAGAAGGGAGTGGCGGAGAGGAAGGAGTGAAGCTGAGAAGCAACAACTCGTTCCAGGAGAGGAAGGGGAGGTTGGAGATGGGATGGTAGTTAGGGAGTAGAGAAGGGTCCAGGGAGGGCTTTTTAAGGATAGGAGTGATGACAGCAGTTTTTAATGGGATGGGAACAGTACCAGAGGACAGGGAGAGGTTACAATGTCAGTGAGTAGAGGGGCAAGGAGGTGGAGCTGAGAGGTGAGGAGAGGGGTAGGGATGGGGTCGAGGGAGCAGGTGGTCGGTTTCAAGCGTATTATAGTGATGGTGAGAGAGGAGAGGAGACAGGCTCGAAGGTGTGGAGAGAGGGGTGGGTAGGGGCCGGGGTGAGAGGTGGAGATGGGGAGGGGGTAACAGACAGAAGGGCAGAGGCAGCTGAGTGGATTCCCTCGACTTTGGATTCGATGAAGTCCAGCATCGCCTCACAGGCAGGCAGCCCACATCACACACACAGCACACACATCACACAGGCACTCACACACATACAGCAACCCACAGCACTCATACACCACACACTCATCAACACACACACAAACAGCCACACACCACACACACAGAGGCAGCCACACACACACACACACCCCTACCTACATAATAATAATAATCCTTGCATTTGATACAGCGCCTTATCATGTTGTTGAGACGTCTCAAAGCACTTCATGGCACACGCTGTAAAGTGTTTTGACTGTGTGTTTGATGGGTGAGATGAGGAATAATGAGCTGGTTACCTTGTGAATGCCTCGAGCTCCTGGAGGAACTTCTCACACATGTTCAGGAGGATTTCCATGCTGGGGGCAGAACAGACACAATGAAGTGAGGGCATCTTCCACAAACACTGCCCCACAGAGCCCTGGCATCATCACCCCCATCACTCCTCACTCCGTAAATGATTACACATGTACAGGGTGGCACAACGTCAAAACATCTCAACACTTCAGAGGAAAGGTCACCAACAAGTGCAACTGTGCTCACACACCACACACACACACCACACACACACACCACTCACACCACACAAACACCACTCACACCACACACACACCACTCACACCACACACACACCAGTCATACACCACACACACACCGCACACACACATACCACACTGATACACACCACTCCCAACACACACACACACCACTCACACCACACATACACTACTCACACACACTACACACACCACTCACACACCACATCACTCACACAAAATACACACCCCACACACACTACACACACACCAACTCCACACACCACACACACACACACCACATACACACCATACACCCCACATACACACTCCACACACACACACCACATGCACACATCACACACCCCCCCCACACACACCACACATCCCACACACACACCACATATCACACACACATTCCACACACACCGCATACCCCACACACACCACACACACACATCACACACCCCACACACACCACACACCACACACACACCCCACACATACACCACGCACACACCCCACCGCTCCTGGCCTCACCCTCTGGTGGTGCAAGCGCTCAGGATGAGCTGCAAGGCTTTAGCCTGGAGCCGCACGTGGTGAATGATAACGAGCTGCCGGCTCTCCAGCCCACTGTACAGGAACTCCAGCTCGTATGTGTAGGCCAGGACCTGGCGGGACAGAGAGAGAGAGAGAGTTAGGCTGCGAGTGACAGAGAGAGAGAGAGTGACAGTGAGTCAGGATTGGGGGGTAGAGAGAGAGTGAGTCAGGACGGGGGTGGGGGGGGGTAGAGAGAGTGAGTCAGGACGGGGGGGTAGAGAGAGTGAGTCAGGACGGGGGTGGGGGGGGTAGAGAGAGTGAGTCAGGACGGGGGTAGAGAGAGTGAGTCAGGACGGGGGTGGGGGGGTAGAGAGAGTGAGTCAGGACGGGGGTGGGGGGTAGAGAGAGTGAGTCAGGACGGGGGGTAGAGAGAGTGAGTCAGGACGGGGGTGGGGGGGTAGAGAGAGTGAGTCAGGACGGGGGTGGGGGGGTAGAGAGAGTGAGTCAGGACGGGGGGTAGAGAGAGTGAATCAGGACGGGGGTGGGGGGGTAGAGAGAGTGAGTCAGGACGGGGGGGTAGAGAGAGTGAGTCAGGACGGGGGTGGGGGGGGTAGAGAGAGTGAGTCAGGACGGGGGTGGGGGTAGAGAGAGTGAGTCAGGACGGGGGGTAGAGAGAGTGAATCAGGACGGGGGTGGGGGGGTAGAGAGAGTGAGTCAGAACGGGGGTGGGGGGGTAGAGAGAGTGAGTCAGGACGGGGGTGGGGGGGTAGAGAGAGTGAGTCAGGACGGGGGTTAGAGAGAGTGAATCAGGATGGGGGGTGTAGAGAGAGAGTCAGGACTGGGTGGGGCAGAGAGAGTCAGGATAATAATAATAATCCTTAATAATAATCCTTCCATTTGATATAGCGCTTTTCACGTCCTTTATACTGTAAAGTGAATTGACTGTATATTTGTGGGCGAACACGGCAGCCAATTGCGCACAGCAGTGTCCCACAATTGTTTTTGGTTTTGGAGGGATTATTATTAGGTTTGTGGAGTAAGCAAACTTGCCCAAGGTTTTGCCCTCTGCCTGGAAATGAACTCAGGTCTCTTCGCTTGCAAAGCGAGTGCTCTAACCACTGAGCTACAGGACTCCACGGGGGGTAGAGAGAGAGTCAGGGTGGGGGGGTAGAGAGAAAGTCAGGACGGGGGGGGGGGGGTAGAGAGAAAGAGAGAGTCAGGATAGGAGGGTAGAGAGAGAGAGAAAGTCAGGATGGGGGGGGGAAGAGAGTCAGGATGGGGGGGGTAGAGAGAGAGATTCAGGACGGGGTGGCGGGGTGGAGGAGCGTCAGAGAGACAAACAAAAGGAACAAAATCAAATGACATTTGCACATCAGGAGGACGTCCTGAGGCGCTGGACAGTCAGGGATTTGGACCTGAGCTGGGGTTCGGGGTCAGGAGGGTGGAGGGCACGGGGGGATTGCAAGGATGACCGAAGGCGCCATCGGGGAGGAGAGTCTCAAACAACAACATTGCATTTGTACAGTGCCTTGAACAGGCTTTGGACATGGCAAGGGAAGGGAGCAGTTCCAGAGGGTGGGGGCAGAAAGGCTGAAGGCCTGACCGCTGAGGGTGGGGTGGGCCGGGCTGGGCCGGGCTGGGCGGGGCGGGGGACGTGGAGCAGGCCGAAGCCCGCTGGGCGTAGGGAACAGACACACAAGAACTTGAGATTACACAGCGTTGTCCCGAAGTGAGTCACTGCGGCGAAGCTGGACTCCGAGCCGGGGGGAGCACAGGCGAAGAGCAAGGTCTTCATGTGTGATCTAAACGAGGGGAAGGAGTGGGCAAGGCGGAGGGTGTGAGGGAGCGAGTTCCAAAGCTTCGGGGCGTGGTGTCTGATGGTGGAGCGGAGGGGACGAGGGACGAGTAGAGCAAACAGCAGACACTGTGTCAGGATTTAGGGGGAGAGGAGTGCAGTGATGGTCTATCAGGACCTGTGGGCAAATTATGAGTGACAAAGCCTCTGTGGGAAGCACGAGGTAACGGATCCAATGTAAACCTCTCTCTCCCTCACCCTCAGCTTTGGTGAATAAACCCAAACTCTCAGCCTCTCATCCCTGCCAATCCCCCAGTGAGCGCCCGCTGCCCCCTTTCCGTTGTTACAATAACAACAACAATAATCCTTGCATTTGATACAGCGCCTCATCATGTCTCAAAGCACCTCACAAGATAGGCTGTAAAGTGTAGTGACTGTCTATTTTGTAAAAGAAACACAGCAGCCAATTACACACAGCCACATCAAACGCACGGATTATTATTCTTATTACTATCAAGTGGAAGTGACAAGTTAAGCCAGGGTCGAGTTGTGGGAAGGCAGCGAGACGAGACCTCGCAGGGGGTCCAGTGACAATACACAGTGAAGCAGGTACTGTGCGAGCAGGGCAGGGCGGGGCGGGGCGGGGCAGGGCATCTGTGGCTCACCTGTTTGGCAGCGGCTGACGCCATAGCGTTCTGCTTCAGGTAGAGCGGAGCTGCCACGTTCCACAGCTTCTCCTGTAGCGACTGTGGGGAAAGATCAGCTCAGGACAATAACAATAACAACAATAACAACAACAATAACAATAATAACAATAACAACAATAATAACAATACCAATAATAATACCAATAATAACATACTGCAACAATAACAACAATAATATTAACAATAATAACAACAATAATACTTGCAGGGGTCTGGTGACAATACAGAGATAACCAACACACTCACCTTCATGAGCAGGAGCTGGCACTGCAGGTAGGTGGCAGAGAATTCAGCAATCCCTGCCAGCTCCGGCTGCAGCTCTCCCAGTCTCTGCAAGTCCCTGTGTGAGAGAGCGAGAAAGGCAACATGGAATACATTCTTAATAATAATAATCCTTGCATTTGGTACAGCGCCTGATCACATCGTTGAGACGTCTCAAAGCGCACGTAAAGATACACGTAAAGTGAATTGACTTTTATGGAGGAATCGCAGCAGCCAATTGCACTCAGTAGTGAGTGTCCCACAAAAGGCCTCAAAGTGAGTAACCAATTTTATTTAGTTATTTTTGAAGGGAAACTAACAATAATCCCTTATTTATTTACAGCAAATTTACATTGACATTTACATTTACAACACAGAGGAAGGCCATTTGGTCCATTGCATCTGTTGATTTTTGGGACGTCCTCCCGACGTGAAAGGCGCTCAATAAATGGAATCTTGTTGTTGTTGTTGTTGTTGATTTTTAAGAGCGATCCTTTCAGTCCCATTTACCTGTCCTTTCCCCACAGTACAACAACTTGTATTTCCTTCACACTAGACGGTGTCTCAGAGAACTTAGTACTGGGAGATACTGCCACTTGAAGTCTGAAGTCACCGCCTCTTCAGGATCATAGAATTATACAGCACAGAAGGAGGCCCTACGAGCCATCGTGTCTGTGCCAACACGATGGGCCGAATGGGACGTTAAAGATCGTCGTTCGTCGATAAGAGAAGGGATTTTCTCCCTCTCTCCCTGGACAACAATCCACCAAATAAAATCACTCCCTCCATGGCTATTTGCGGTAAGTCACTGAGCATAAATCGGATACCACGTTTTGCCAACAAAACACACAGTCACTACAGTCTACAGTCTACAACAATAAATTACATAGAGAAACAGCCTTTCACGTTGGAAAGATGTTCAAGGTGCTGGATAGTTAAAGGTTTGCAACCGAGCCGGGGATTGGAATCAAGAGGGTTGGAGAGTAGTGGGGGGATGGGAGTGGGGGGATGGGAGTGGGGGTGTGGGAGTGGGAGTGGGGGGTGTGACTGGGGGGTGTGAGTGAGGGGGTGGGAGTGGGGGTTGGGAGTGGGGCCGAAGACACGGTCACAGAGGAAGGTATTGAGATGGCCTTTGAAGGAGACCCGGGAGGGGACAAGGCAGAGGGACTCAGAGTTGCAGACGGTGGGAGAGTAAACCTGAAGGCCAGACTGGCAATAGTGGGGTGGGCAGGGCAGGGGTAAGTCAGTGCCCACCGAGCGGCAAAGCGGACAGGTTGGTAGGGTATCATAGTCTAACCTGGAAGCACTTTGAGACGTCTCAACGACGTGATGAGGCAAGGATTATACTTTTTATTATTATTATGAATTATTATTATTATTATATTGAGTGCTCCACCACATGACCATATGTGAAGGGTACCACGGAAATGAAAGGTGTTGTTGGCCAGAAGGTTTGTTGTTTAGCGGGCGGTGAAGATGCCTCTTGCCTACCGTGTGGTGAGTTTCAGGAGGTCCTGGGACCCGTGTGCATCCAGGTGCTGAATGCTTTGAACTCGGTCCAGGCTCTTCTGTACAAACTGCCGAGAGGAGTCCTCACTCAGAGCCAGGCTGCTGGAATCCGACACCAAGGTCTTTCTCCCGGCAACTGGAGGAAACCGCAGAGAAACTGGATTATTAAACCCCGGCCAACACAGCAGTTAGCTAACCTGCCCCTGTTCTCAAATCACACTGCAGGAATGCTCAGCGAGTTACGAGAGCTATTGGACACCAGGTACTGGTCTAATCCCATTCCCCTGCGCTTTCAACCCCTCATTGTGTCTGTGCTGGGGCTCGCTCCCCACTGGAGCTCTCTACACTAATCCTATTCCCTGCTCTCTCTCTCCCCATAGTGTCTGTGCTGGGGCTCTCTCCCCCACTGACGCTATGGCTGTTCCCAGATGCTCCACACATTGAACACAACCTAATTTTTCTTCAAACAGGATAAATCTCATCCAGGCCACTCACTAGCTATTTTGGGAGCTATATTAACAAGCACTGGAGCTGGGCCAAGAGTTTTTGGTGCTGGTGTGTGGGTTTAAGTGATTAGATGGGCTTCAGAAGAGAAAGGACTGGTAAGGAATGACTGATCAGGACAAGAAGTCAAATGGATGGTCACGGACATTGCAAAACAATCCCAGGAGGACAAACTGAGGAATGTGAGGGGAACAAAGCAACAATTCAAACACTGCAAACAGGGAAGGGCATGACATTCCCTCAGGAAGCACATGGAATAAAAAACTTCAGGATTACACGAATGGACAGTCAAACGATCATTGGGTGACTAGACACTAGGGTTAAACCAGTCACTGGAGCTTAGTGTTTAAAGCTTCCTCCAAAGAACAGGATGATACTAGGGTTAAGATTCTACGATTCTGTTCCACGGAAATGAAAATGTGCAGGGCTATGGGGTAAGAGCATGGGAGGGGATTAGTTGGTGCTCTTTCAAAGAGCCGGCACAGGCATGATGGGCCTCCTTGTGCTGTAATATTCTATGATTCTACAAATGATGCCTCTGACATTGAGCACTTCTCCTGCTGGAGTGTCAGCCAGGACTGTGAGCTCAGCTTAATGAGAGGCCTTTGTACACTGACCATGTTGTTCTTGTCCCTGAAACTCTGGAACTCTCTCCCTCAATCCCTCAGCCTTGCCCCCTCACTTACCCAACTTCAAATCCCACCTAAAGACTTTCCTTTTTGATCATGCATACGGTCACCTCCCCCCTCCCTCTCCCCTTGGCTCAGGATTCCCATATTAAGAGCGCTATATAAATACAAGTTGTTGGCTTCCAAGAACGCCAGGCACCTGGGGTGAAAGGTCAGGGGAGGGTTAAATAGAATGAGCTGCCGCGGCCCTCACTGACCTGCAGCGGGGGCACCAGGTGAGAGAGGCTGTCCCGCAGGTAGGCGTAGTGCCGAAACGTGTGGTCGGAGAAGAGCGCGGACATGGTGGGGCAAGTCTTGGCTGCGTTGAACACCAGCACCAACACCGCGATATCTGAGGCAAGGTTAAGCCACGCAACATCTAACAAGATTAAATAAAATGGAGTCCTGTAGCTCAGTGGTTAGAGCACTCGCCTCGCAAGCGAGAGGACCTGGGTTCGATTCCCGGGCAGTAGAGTGAAACATTGGATAAGTTTCCCTGCTACACACACGCAAACAGACCTCTATTTACCAAGCAGTTGTTTGGGCAAATCACTTTTCCCGGGGTAATAATTCCATCAAAAAAAATTTGGTCACTTCAATCCATGACTGTCTGTGGGACACTCACTGCTGTGTGCAATTGGCTGTCGCAATTTCGCCCACAAAAAATACAGTCAATTCACAGTATATTTTGTGAAGCGCTTTGAGACGTCTAGAAAATCTGATAAGGCGCTGTGTCAAATGCAAGGATTATTATTAATAAAACTACCACGAGTGAGTGTACACACACCAATGGCCACCCAGTGTGTATGCGCCTGGGAGCAGTTGGTGAAGAGGTGTGTGAAAGGACGGCAGCAAATGTGGTCTCTTTAGTGCTGAGTTAGTTTCAAACTGCCGGGGAGGGAGGGAGGGAGGGAGGGACAACCCTCATTTCAGAGAAACGGAAACCAGACATCTGTAGAGTTTGGAGACACAACAACAATAATAATAACAATCTTTGCATTTGATGTAGTGTCTTATCATGTCTTCGAGGCGTCTCAAAGTGCTTCACAGAATATACTGTAAAGTAAACTGACTATATTTTGTGAGCGAAATGCGGCAGCCAATTGCGCACAGCAGCGTCCCACAAACAGCCGTGGGTTGAGTGATCAATATCCTCGGAAAAGCAATCCGCCAATCGACCAACAACCGGGTCCCTACTGACCGCTGGTAACCAGAGGCCTGTGTGTGCGGAGTTAGGAAACTTGCCTAAGGTTTCACCCTGACCTGTCTGGGAATTGAACCCAGGTCCTCTCGCTTGCAAGGCAAGCGCGGAAACCCGAGCTGCAGTACTGCACAATCCGCAAGATGGCAACTCCAGCAATGCAGCGCTCTCACCCGGCACCCCCCACAACTCCACCAGCACTGCATTGCAGCGAGCGTCAGCCTGGTCTGTCTGTGAGTTCAAAGTCCCCACGTGGAGGCTGGAACCCACCCAGTGAGCCAGGCTGAGGCCAGACTGACACGGCAAGGATACAGGCTGGGTCGTCCATGTCTGGCTCTGGAGTATCGAAGTACGGGTGTGTGCTCAGCAACTCGGGTACGAGGGGGAGAACCAGGGTCGGGTGCCGGCTCCCAAGGTACTTGAGGCATCTTGAGAGAGAGGAAGAGAGAGAGAGAGAAGCGATTAACACGGGTTCCCTCGAGGGTGCAAACCATCCCAAAGACAACAGCAGCTGAACAGATAGATAGCTCTCTATCTAGTTCATAACAATAACAATAATAACAATAACAGTAATGACAATAATTCTGGCATTTGATGCAGAGCCTTATCACGTCTTCTAGACTTCTCAAAGCGTTTCACAGAATATACTGCAAAGTGAATTGACTGTATATCTTTTTGGGTGAAACACGGCAGCCAATTGCTCACAGCAGTGAGTGTCCCACAGGCAGTCATGGAGTGAAGTGATCAAATTATTATTATTATTTTTAAGGGGATTATTGCTCCCAGAAAGTGATCCGCGATTCGACTAACAACCGGGTTCCTATTGATTGCTGCTGAAGCCTGTGGAGTAAGGAAACTAGTCTAAGGTTTTGGGAATTGAACCCCGATCCTCTCGCTTGCAAGGCGAGTGCTCTAACCACTACACTACAGGATTTCAGTATTGCTGGCAGGTGTAGTGACTGTGCATTTTGTAGGCAAAACTACCCCTCCCATGACAGAGGCATTAAATCCCTGGAACCCTATTCTGGCAAAGCAAAGTTAGAAGATTTTAGAACAAATCACATTGACCCCCCCACTGCTCCGAGCCGAGACTCACTTCCAGATGGAATTCCTGTCGTCGGATACTTGGCCAGGTTTTTCAGCAGCTCCACAAGCGCCAGGTGGATGCCGTCCTTGGTGGACACGTTGGTGTAGCACAGCAGCTCATGCAAGGCCTCACGAATGTCCCGGGAGGAATCCTGCAGGTCACAGACACATATCCTCACCCGCACCAAACAACACATGCCCATCCCCCACTCCCCTCCAGCCCCCCCCTCCCTTCCTCAATCCCCGCCCCCCATCCCCTCCCCTCCCCAAACCCCTCCCCAATCCCCTCCCCTCCCCAATCCTCTCCCGCCCCCTCCCATTCCCAATCCTCTCAAGCCCCCACCTCCCCAATCCTCTCCAGCCCCACCTCCCCTCCCCAATCCTCTCCAGCCCCACCTCCCCTCCCCAATCCCCTCCAGCCCCCACCCTCCCAACCCCAATCCCCTCCAGCCCCCACCCTCCCAACCCCAATCCCTCCAGCCCCCACCCTCCCATCCTCAATCCCCTCCAGCCTGGCTTCCCAACACCCACAAATCCATACAGACACAGACAAGACTCACATAAACACACACACATACCACACAGACACACACACAGACACACACGAAGACACACGCGAACCCACAGACAGATGCACAAACACGCACACACACAGATCGACAGACACACAGACAGTCAGACAGATAGACCCAGACAAACACACACACACTGACCTCCAGGACGGCGAGCACGGTGTCCAGCTGGTCCTCCCGCAGACGGATGTGGCTGGAGATGTGGCGCAAGGCGTGGATGGAGCCCAGACGCACCTCCTCAATCTCGTCGTTGAACATGTCCACCAGGAAGTCCAGGCACTTCTCAGCGAAGGAGGCGGAGGCCTGGCCCAGCGTACAGAGAGACTCCACCGCAGCCAGCCGCACCTCTGCTCACACACACAGGGCGATACTGAGCTCTGACCTCACACAGTGTCTGGGCTCACACAGTGTCTGGGCTCACACAGTGTCTGAGCTCACACAGTGTCTGAGCTCACACAGTGTCTGGGATCACACAGTGTCTGGGCTCACACAGTGTCTGAGCTCACACAGTGTCTGGGCTCACACAGTGTCTGGGCTCACACAGTGTCTGGGCTCACACAGTGTCTGGGCTCACACAGTGTCTGGGCTCACACAGTGTCTGAGCTCACACAGTGTCTGGGATCACACAGTGTCTGGGCTCACACAGTGTCTGAGCTCACACAGTGTCTGGGCTCACACAGTGTCTGAGCTCACACAGTGTCTGAGCTCACACAGTGTCTGAGCTCACACAGTGTCTGAGCTCACACAGTGTGTGGGCTCACACAGTGTCTGAGCTCACACAGTGTCTGAGCTCACACAGTGTCTGGGATCACACAGTGTCTGGGCTCACACAGTGTCTGAGCTCACACAGTGTCTGAGCTCACACAGTGTCTGAGCTCACACAGTGTCTGGGCTCACACAGTGTCTGAGCTCACACAGTGTCTGAGCTCACACAGTGTCTGGGATCACACAGTGTCTAGGCTCACACAGTGTCTGAGCTCACACAGTGTCTGGGATCACACAGTGTCTGGGCTCACACAGTGTCTGAGCTCACACAGTGTCTGGGCTCACACAGTGTCTGGGCTCACACAGTGTCTGGGATCACACAGTGTCTGGGCTCACACAGTGTCTGAGCTCACACAGTGTCTGGGATCACACAGTGTCTGGGCTCACACAGTGTCTGAGCTCACACAGTGTCTGGGATCACACAGTGTCTGGGCTCACACAGTGTCTGAGCTCACACAGTGTCTGGGCTCACACAGTGTCTGGGCTCACACAGTGTCTGGGATCACACAGTGTCTGGCTCACACAGTGTCTGAGCTCACACAGTGTCTGGGATCACACAGTGTCTGGCTCACACAGTGTCTGAGCTCACACAGTGTCTGGGCTCACACAGTGTCTGGGCTCACACAGTGTCTGGGATCACACAGTGTCTGGGCTCACACAGTGTCTGAGCTCACACAGTGTCTGGATCACACAGTGTCTGGCTCACACAGTGTCTGAGCTCACACAGTGTCTGGGATCACACAGTGTCTGGGCTCACACAGTGTCTGAGCTCACACAGTGTCTGGGCTCACACAGTGTCTGGGCTCACACAGTGTCTGGGATCACACAGTGTCTGGGCTCACACAGTGTCTGAGCTCACACAGTGTCTGGGATCACACAGTGTCTGGGCTCACACAGTGTCTGAGCCCACACATAGAGAATGTCGATTTAAAGTACTGGAGGGCAGCTGGCGTTCAGGGAACTGTACCTCAACACATGTCAGAACTTCCAGGAGAGGAGGGAAGAAAACTGAAGCTTTTAAAAGTATGTGTAATTTAAGATATGAGGCCACTAATTCAATCAGAGCATTGCTCTACCGTCTTTATTTTCAGAATCTATTCACATTCTAAATATCTGCTTTATTCTGCTCCAGGTCCATGAAGCTTTCTTGAACAGTAGAGGAAGCAATCCTCCCCAACAGCGTTCCTTCGCCTTCTTGCACCAAGTGATACAATTGAAACTGACAATTTGTTCCCTTGGGGAAAGCTCAAACACAAACGCTAATGAAAACTAGAATTTAAATTCCTGTCTACATATCCCATATTTTATGATGTTGCTCCAAGCTCTGTGAGCCGATCACCCCATCCTCGCCCGACTTCACTGACTCTCCATTCGCCGGATGAATGAGTTTAATAATCCCGTCCTGACTTTTAAAGCCCTCCTTCCTCTGCAACCTATTAACATCATATCAACCTTCCCGCTCCCTCTGTTGTGTAAATGCAATTTGTTGTTGTTGATGTCCTGTCCCATCCTTTAAGTATTAGATACATTCTGACTATTAATAATAATAATAATCCTTGCATTTTATATAGCACTTTTCATGTCTTCAAGACGTCTCAAAGCGCTTCACAGAATATAGTGTAAAGTGTAGTGACTATACTTTGTGGGCGAAACGCGGCAGTCAATTGCACACAGCAGTGTTCCACAAACAGCCATGGATTGAAGTGACCAAATTATTATTTTATTTTCTTTCGTTGAGGGATTATTATTAGGTGTGTGGAGTAAGGAAACTTGCCCAAGGTTTCGCCCTGATCTGCCGGGGATTGAACTCAGGTCTCTCGCTCGCAAAGCGAGTGCTCTAACCACTGAGCTACAGGATTACCAGAGTACTGGAGCTACACTTACAGACACCTCTTTTCCAACAAATATGGATAATGCCATACTCTTGAGAAAATTTATTTTCTGTGAAAATAGTTATGTTCAGGGTTAATGTATGAAATAGATTCTGGCAAATTTAAACGATGTTTTCAATATGCTGAAACAAATCTATTTATATAGAATATAAATCTATGAGCAAAAGTTCAAAATTAACTTTTCATTACTTTTAAAACTTATTTGTTCAACAGTTACTTCTTTTATATAATGTCGTTCATATAGCACAACTTCTCAAAGCGCTTCATTCTCTTGGCTTGTTTGACCCTCAACTGTCCTTTCTACCCATATCCGTGCCATGACCCGCTCTGCCTTCCCCACCTCCACAACATGGCCCGACTCTGCCACTGTCTCCCACCGCAGCCCCCGAGACCCTCACATACCCCTTCATTACATCCAGACTCCACCACACCAACTCCCTGCATCCAGACTCCACCACACCAACTCCCTGCTTGTCGCCCCCCAACTCCTCCCTCCATAGGCTGCACATCATCCAGAACTAACCTCTCCTCCACCCCATCACCCCCATCCTCACCCCCACCAGGCTCCCCCACCCCATCCTCACCCCACCAGGCTCCCCCACCCCATCCTCACCCCCACCAGGCTCCCCGACCCCATCACCCCCACCCTCACCCCCACCCGACTCCCCCACCCCATCACCCCCATCCTAACCCCCACCAGGCTCCCCGACCCCATCACCCGCATCCTCGCCCCCATCAGGCTCCCCAACCCCATCACTCCCATCCTCATTCCCACCAGGCTCCTCCACCCCATCACCCCCATCCTCACCCCCAAGGCTCCCCCACCCCATCCTCACCCCACCAGACTCCCCGAACCCATCACCCCCATCCTCAGCCCCACCAGGCTCCCCAACCCCATCTACCCCATCCTCACCCTCACCAGGCTCCCCCACCCCATCACCCCTATCCTCACCCCCACCAGGCTCCCCAACCCCATCACCCCCATCCTCACCCCCACCCGGCTCCCCGACCCCATCACCCCCATCCTCACCCCCACCAGGCTCCCCGACCCCATCACCCCCATCCTCACCCCCACCAGGCTCCCCCACCCCATCACCCCCATCCTCACCCCCACCAGGCTCCCCGACACCATCACCCCCATCCTCACCCCCACCAGGCTCCCTGATCCCATCGCCCCCATCCTCACCCCCACCAGGCTCCCCGACCCCATTACCCCCCATCCTCGCCCGACTCCGCTGGCTTCCCATCACACAGAGGATACAGTTCAAGAACCTGGTCCTCACCTTCAAAGCCTCATACACACTGCTCATACACACAGCCTCATTCACACCACTGCTCACACGCATAGTCCTGACTTGACTTGGCATGTTGTACAGTCAAACATTACAAAGAATGTACAGCATTGAAACAGGCCACTCAGCCCAACCAGTCCGTGTCGGTATTTATATTCCTCACGAGTCTCCAGTAGTTCCTTACTCCCTCCCACACCCTCTGTTCCCCTCTCCCTCACCTGAAGGTCTAGCTTCCTCTATCTCCTCCATGACCGCCTCAGGCAGCAAATGCCTCTATTCACTGCCTTCTGCATGAACTTGTTCCTCCTAAATTCCGTTTTCGACCCTCTAGTCATTATCATACTTGTGTTCCTGGTTACAGACTCCCCAATCAGGGAAACTGCCTGGCTATGTTAACGTTATCATATTAAACACTTCTATTAGGTTTCCCCCCTTTAAACGTCTGTTCTTGAGCTAAAAAAAAGGCTCAACCTGTCCAGTCTGTCCTGATATTAATAACCTGCAACCTCCATATAACAATAATAATCCCTGCATTTGATATCGAGCCTTATCACGTCACTGAGATGTCGCAAAGTGCTTCACAGGGTATACTGTAAATGTAGTGACTGTACATTTTGTGCTCAAAAACACGGCAGCCAGTTGCGCACAGCAGTGTCCCACACACATTCGTGGTGTGAGTGACCAATTTTAATTTAGGGGATTGTTGGCCAGGATACCTGAACAGGCTGTCAGGACCTCAGTTTAACATCTCATCCGACAATGCGACAATGTAGCACTGCATTGGAGCGTCAGCTTGGACTGCGTGATGCCAAGTCCCGATGTGAGGGCTTGAACTTCAAGACTCAGAGGCGAGAGAGTGCCACCGAGCCAGGCTGACACACAGACCACCACCCCGGAAAGCGATTAGCCAATCGACAAACAAACGGGTTTCTACTTATTGCTAGAACAGAGGCGTGTGTGAGTGTGGAGTAAGGAAACTTGCCTAGGATTTCGCCCCAAGCCAGGAATGGAACCAGTTCCTCTCGCTTGCTAACCACTACCCTACAGGATTTTGAATCATCCTCGTCAGCCAACGTGACTTGTAACATAGTCTCTGAAGCCACTTACCGTACATCTCGTCCTCCAGCCCGTGCACGAAGGCCCCGCAGGCCCCCGAGTTGATGAGATTGACGGTATAAGTGTTGACCGGCTCCTTCGGGCGTCATCCCCCCATTTGCGGCCACTTGAGAACTCGCCCGACGTGTACAGCTCCTTGGCTCGCTCATGGCACTGCGCTTCCTCTGGGCTCACACAAGGGAGAGAGAGAGACGGTCAGTCTCTGCTCGGCTGTCAGGGAAGTGGTAACCATGTCCCCCCTCTCCCCCACCCCCAACTACATCAGCTCGGCTCAGTCACACTCTCCTGTCTATAACCCCAAACGCCCTGCACCTCTGCTAACCCTGCAGCCAAAGTAAGTACGTACTTCCATACAATGAATGAACGAACGAACGAACGAAGAGGGTGGACCTCGCTGGACAAGCAGCGGGAAAGCTAGCCAGACAATGTGGTTTAGCTGGTTAGACCCCAGCAGTTACCCCAACACACACACTGGGCTCCCTCAAGCCTTGGCTCTCACCCAACCTGCGCCTAATACTCTCCGGAATTAGGTAAACCGGATGCCTCCCTCCAGGGGGAGGGGGAGAGAGAGAGAGAGAGAGCGCCTTCCATTCCGACAATCTATCTCTGGGATTTCCAGGTGTAGGTGGGATGCGTGGAATTCTAATCTTGGCGTGCATCAGACACCTGGCTGACCAAGCAAAAACACCTCGCTCCCCCGGTCAGATGGTGTCTAACTTCTGATCGCACCCGAAGACTTTCCTCAAGCTCTGCCACATCAGCTCGGCTCAGTCACGCTCTCCTGTCTAAAATCCCGAACACCTTGGTCAGTGCTCTGAGACGTTACCCACATGAAGAGTGCTGTGTGAAAGCGATATATATATATAACATTAAGTCAAACCCGAGCCCTCTGGCTGGCGAGGCAAGCGTGCTAAACCGCTATGCTACGGGACTCAACAAAGTTGTTGTTGGTTTGGTCCCCGTCCTCTATCTCCCCTCCACGCCCCTTCTCTCTGCCTGACTCAGTGAGCCTCCCCACAGAGCGTCAGCCCCCACACCCCCCCACCCCGCCCCCCGCATGGTGTGATCTTACCTTCAGGTCGGACATCAGTTTCTTGTCGAGAGTCTGCTCCAGGAACTGCACACTGACCTGGTTCATGGATCCCTGACGAATACAAACAGGGGATGGTAACACAGTGCAGTTGGTGTCAGTCGTATCTTTATAAATCGTGCAATCGCCTAAGTCGTACATTCACCCCAGTCCCCATCAGGTTCCAATCAAAACCACTTAAGATTTCTTTACAAAACATAAAATACTGCCGATGCTGGAAATCTGGAATAATAACAGACGTCGGTGGGAACACTCAGCAGGTCAGGCAGCATCTATGGATAAAGGAAAGTCGTGGACCTGAAACGTTGACTCACTTTCCTTTCTCCATAGATGCTGCCTGACCTGCTGAGTGTTCCCAGCGACTAGTGTTTGTCCTCCCACTTTACACTCTATTCTGTGAAGCGCTTTGAGATGTGATAAGGCCCTGCATCAAATGCAAGGATTATTATTAAAATACAAGTGATTTGGGTTCCTCTCTTCACGGGTTCCTTTTATATAAATTCCCACAAACGCAATAATAATATTATTAATAATATAGAATAATCCTTGCGTTTGATATAGCGCTAACTGTATCAAACTTTAAACGTTAGCTTTATAGTATACTGTAAAGTGAATTGACAGTGTATATTCTGAGTGAAACACGGCAGCCAATTGAGCACAGCAGTGAGAGTCCCACAAACAGTCGTGGATTGGTGACCAAATCTTTTTTGAAGGAATTATTACCCCCGGTAAAGTGATCTGCCAATTGACTAATGACCAGGTTCCTACTGATTGCTGGTAAACAGAGGCGTATGTGTGGAAACGTTGACTCACTTTCCTTTCTCCATAGATGATGCCTGACCTGCTGAGTGTTCCCAGCGACATCTGTTTAAGATTTCTTTACACCATTCATATTAATTACCTCCTAACTCGTAACTCTGCTGCCCTACCCTCCCATTACTCCGCACTTGCCAGCTGTCTTCAATGCGGGAAACATTCACCCGTCAACGCATGAGCAGCAGAACTTCCCGCGATTCAATGTGACTCCAACCCCTACCGGTAAGTGCACATGTGGTGACGGGACAAGTACCTTTGAATCATGGGAAACGCAGCGTTAACCAGTCACCACATGTGCACTTACCGGCCGCAGTGAATTACGCCTGAGCAGCGCAGATTATTAATTAAATTGGATTTTGTACGACGTATACAGTTTGCCCGCAACTCAGACCTTCACGTATGTCATATTAAATGTTATGGTCCAGAATGATAGGATTTATGTAAGTTTTTTACATCCGATGCAGTGATTTATATAGCGACTGTGAACTTTATAGACCAAAGAGGTAAACAATCAACGCACAACAAGGCCTCGCAGTCATAATAATCCTGGCATTTGAGGCATTACAGCGCCTGATCACGTCTTCGAGACGTCTCAAAGCCCTTCACAGCTACACTGTAAAGTGAATTGACTGTATATTTTGTGGGTGAAACGCAGCAGCCAATTGTGCACAGCAGTGAGTATCCCACAAACAGTTGTGGATGGAGTGACCAATTTTTTTTTGAAGGAATAATTATCACTGGAAAAGCGATCCATCGATCAACTAACAACCAGGTTCCTACTGACTGCTGGTAAACAGAGGCATGAGGAAGGAAACTTGCCTAAGGTTTCACCCTGCCCGGGAATCGAACCTGGGTCCTCTCGCTTGCAAGATGAGTGCTCCAACCACTGAGCTACAGGTGGTGTGTGCTTGTGTGCGTTGGAGGGTGGTGGGGGGGGCATTTATCTGAATTGTAGAGGGCAAAACCAGCCGAGGCTCCAGCTCCTGGTCCCTCTACAGTGCCCTCTCCTAGCTGTACAAGTGTCTGCCCACACTCACTGGCAAAGGCACACAAAGACAAAACAATACATCATTAACATTCACACAGGGCCTTTTTCATCAGGAGGGTGTCCTAAGGCGCTTAAGCTTGGATGAAGGACGAATCTTACCAGTAGTTTAGCAGCCTGTACTCGGACCAACCAGGACCCATCGTTCACCAGGTGACAAACCTTTCCGAAAGTGTCGTCCACTAGCCGGATTTCCTCGTTGGAGGAGGGAATGGGGACGATGCTGAGACACAGATACTCAGGGTTAATTTGGAGTCCTGATGCTTGTCCACTCCCTCCACTCAGCGGGCTCCGGCCTGCTCCACACCTCCCGCCTGGCTCACCCACCATCGGCGGTCAGGCCTTCAGCCTCGCTGTCCCCACGCTCTGGAACTCCATCCCACAACCTCTCTGCCTCGTTTCCTCCCTCGCCTCCTTCAAGACCTGTTTCAAGACCCTCCTCTTCGACCGCGTCTTCGGTCACCCTCATACCCCCACCCTCCCTGCCCTCCACCCGTCCTGATCCCAACCCCCAGCTGAGGTCCAAATCCCGGACAACCAGTGCCTTAGGATGTCCTCCCGCTCTGTAAATGTCAGTTTTTATTGTTGCCATTGATATACTGCCTAAAAGGGATTTTTTTTCACTCGTCTAATGTCTGTTCCTGCTCCCCAGCGTCCTCTCACTGGCTTCCAGTTCCATATTTGCTGGTTGTGCCCTGGAATCCCAGTCAGACAACCCCACTTGTCAGTCGGACCTCCTGCACTCTGCGCTCTGGAGCTCCATCACGGAGTCCCTCTGACTCCCTCCTTCCCTCGTTCAAGGTTCGTCTCAAGACCTAGCTCTTTGACCACAGCTTTGGTTGATCTGTTCTCAAAATGTAACCCTTTAAGCCCTGGTCTCATTCTGGTGAATCTGAGCTGCATCCCCTCCAGAGTCAATATATCCTTCCTGAGGTGCGGTGCCCACAGGAACACTGAACACAGTCTCCAGATGGGAGTTTGACCAAGGCTCTGTATGACTGAGGCATCATTTGATCACCTTTGTATTGCAGCCCCTTGTTGGTCATACGATCCTGCCAACTGGAAGGATTATGGGCTACTGAGAGCGAGACAGAAACTTTGAAGGAGTTGGTCTGGGAAGTTGGACGGAGTGAGTTGGGGATATTACGTTTTGACATTGTGGATAGAAGATACAGAGGAGAGCAACCAACATGATTGAGGGGAGGGAGGGGCTGGACTATGAGGAGCAATTAGATAAACTGGGCAGATTCACACTGGAGAAGAGAACGTTGAGGGTGATATGATTGCGGTCTTTAAGATTCTGAAGGGAATAGATAATGTAGACCATGAGAAGCTGTTTTATCTTGCCTGAACAGTAGAACCAGAGGAAATGGTCTTCGAATGAAGTAAATTCAGAAGAAATTCTGCTTGGAGCAGAGAAAGTTAAGAGGAGACTTAATAGAAGTTTTCAAAATTATGAGGGGATTCAAAAGGGTGAACAAGGAGAAACTATTCCCACTGGCGGGTGGGTCGGTAACCCGAGGACACCGATTTAAAATTGAGGTTAAAAGAAGCAGAGGAGAAATTTTTTTACACAGCGCGTTGTCGGGATCTGGAATGCATTGTGTGAAAGGCTGGGGGAAGGCGATTAGATAATAACTTTTAAGAGAGAAGCAGATAATTATTTGGGGAGGACAAGTTTGCAGGGATATGGGGAGAGTGGGGGAGTGGGGTTGATCAGGGCTATGGGGAGAGAGCGGGGGAGTGGGGTTGATCAGGGCTATGGGGAGAGAGCGGGGAGTGGGGTTGATCAGGGCTATGGGGAGAGAGCGGGGGAGTGGGTTGATCAGGGCTATGGGGAGAGAGCGGGGGAGTGGGGTTGATCAGGGCTATGGGAGAGAGCGGGGGAGTGGGGTTGATCAGGGCTATGGGGAGAGAGCGGGGGAGTGGGGTTGATCAGGGCTATGGGGAGAGAGTGGGGGAGTGGGGTTGATCAGGGCTATGGGGAGAGAGCGGGGGAGTGGGGTTGATCAGGGCTATGGGGGAGAGGGGGGAGTGAGGTTGATCAGGGCTACGGGGAGAGAGCGGGGAGTGGGGTTGATCAGGGCTGTGGGGAGAGTGGGGGAGTGGGGTTGATCAGGGCTATGGGGAGAGAGTGGGGTTCATTTGGAAGCTCTTTTCAAAGAGCAGCACAGACAGTTATGGGCCGAATGGCCTCCTTCTGTACTGTATAACTCTATGAAATCTGTGGAAACACTGCTTCACTGAGTGAGTGGTAAACATATGGGACATGCTCCCTTGGGAGATGGTGGAAGCAGAAAATGTCATTTGTTTCAAGAACAAATGAGATAGATTTCTGCTAGAAAATATAATAACAATAATAATCTTTGCATTTCATATAGTGCCTTATCACGTCTTCTCGACGTCTCAAAACGCTTCACAGAATATACTGTAAAGTGAATTGACTGTATATTTATGGGTGAAACACGGCAGCTGATTGCGCACAACAGTGTCCCACAAACACTCGTGGATTTTTTTTTCTTGAGGGATTATTATCAGGTGTGTGGAGAAAGGAAACCTGCCCAAGGTTTCGCCCTGCTGGGAATCAAAGCCAGAAACACGCTTGCGAGGCCAGTGCTCTAAGCTTCAGGACCCGTGGGATACAGTGGGATACGCGTTTGGAACACGACGTATCAAGTGACTCCAGGATGGTGGAAGGCCAACTAGATAGACCTTGGTCTTCCTTCCCCTAGAAAATGATCATGTTGTTATTGTTCAAACCTCCACTGCTCACCTGTCAGGGTACAGCTGACTCAGGACCCACACAAGCTGCACTGCCACAGACCGCACCTGCTCATAATCATCAGACAGTGCCTGGCAAACCTTACAGACAAACACAACACAGAACATTAGAGCCACGATGATGGTGTTCAAAAATGGAACCCAAAAACACACTGTTTGAGAGACCTCACTGTAGCTGGTTATACTCCACACTCTGGGCTACACCCAAGCCTTGGCTCTTATCAAACTGCGCCTAATACTCCCCGGAATTAAGTAAGCAGGATGAGTCCCTCCAGGAAGAGAGTGTATTCCACTCTATCCATCTCTGGGATTTCCATGTGCAGGTGGGATGCACAGAATTCTGTTTGGTTTGGATACTCTTAATCACAGTTTCCGCACGTGTCAGACCTCCGGGTGACCAAAATACACTGTGCAAAAATTGGCTGCCCTGTTTCACCCACAAAACAGTCACTGAACTTTGCAGTGTATCCTGTGAAACGCTTTGCGACGTCTCAAAGACGTGATAAGCTGCTATATCAAATGCCAGGAATATTATTATTATCCAAAGGACTAGCCATGTACTCCATCAACACAGCGCCCCCCCTCCTCCCTCCCCTGGTACTGTGCTGGAGTGCAGTATTGAGAGGGGGACACCATTTGCTTCTCATCGGTCCAGTTGATGCCCGACACGTGCAGAAATGTCACGGCCACACTGGAGAGTCTCCAAATCAAACTACCAAGAATTCCAACTGTGTAAGGAAATTTCCGTTTGTCTGATATGGGGCAGTGACTGGGGCTCGACCTACGTGTAAAGGAGGTGGACTGCAATCAGGCTTGATTCTTAAAATAAACCTTTTTTTTGTTACAGCTCTTGTGCAAGTTGTATTTTTAGACACAGTGGGAAAGAGACTTAGATCTCAAACGTAACAGAGTGATTTTGCTAGCTGGGCTGTGGAAGCGCCCCAGGACGCTACCCCACGTAAAGGACGCTATATATTTACAAGTTATTATTGTTGGTCACTTCGCCACTCTTACCTGGCAGTAGATTGTCTGCTGTAACCTCATTCCTCGCTCGTGCAACTGCAACTGGGATAAAAGTACAAAGATCAAGATAGTAAGAAAAAAGGAACTCTGATTCTATGTCGCATCAAAACCTCTCAAAGCACTTTACTCTCACCATGGCTCTGTTTACCCAGCAATAAGTAGGAAATCAGTGGTTAGTCGATTGGCGGAGCGCTTTCTGGGGTAAGGAATCGACTAACAACCGGGTTCCTACTTACTGCCATGTAGACAGAGGCGTGTGGAGTAAGGAAACTTGCTTAAGGGAATCAAACCTGGATCCTGATGCTTGCGAGACGAGTGCTCTAACTACTATGCTATGGGACTCGGATTGAGAGGAGGTCTGACAAAAGTAGAAGGGTTTTTTGATGAGGTAAATAGAGAGAAACTATTTTCTCTCGTCAGTGAGTCGGTAAGAGAGCATCGATTTAAGATCATAGCATCATAGAATTATACAGCACAGAAGGAGGCCATTCGGCCCATCGTGTCTGTGCTGCTCTTTGAAAAGAGCTTCCAAATCAACCCCACCCCCCCACTCTCCCCATAGCCCTGATCAACCCCACTCCCCCACTCTCTCCCCATAGCCCTGATCAACCCCACTCCCCCACTCTCTCCCCATAGCCCTGATCAACCCCACTCCCCCCGCTCTCTCCTCATATCCCTGATCAAGCCCACTCCCCCCGCTCTCTCCCCATAGCTCTGCAAACTTTTCCTCCCCAAATAATTATCTGCTTCTCTCTCCAAAGTTGTTATCTAATCTCCTTCCTCCAGCCTTTCAGGCAACGCATTCCAGATCCCAACAACTCACTGTGTGAAAATATTTCTCCTCCCCTCTGTTTCTTTTAACAACTAATTTAAACCGGTGTCCTCGGGTTACCGACCCACCCGCCAGTGGGAAAAGTTTCTCCTGTTCACCCTATCATATCCCCTCATCATTTTGAAAACTTTTATTAAATCTTCTCTTAACCTTCTCTGCCCGAGGAGGACAGTCCTGGCCTCTCCGGCCTCTCCTGATAACTGAAGGCCCTCATTCCTGGTACCATTCTGGTCAATCCCCTTCGCACCCTCTCCAATGCCTTGACATCCTTCCTAAAGTGTGGGGCCCAGAACTGAACCCAGTCTCTCGCTGAGGCCCAACCAGTGTTTTATATAAAGGTTCATCATAACTTCCTGACTTGTGTATTCTATGGCCCTATTTATAAAGCCCAGTATCCCGGATGCTTTTTTATAATAATAATAATAATCCTTGCATTTGATATAGCGCTTTTCACGTCGGGAGGACGTCCCAAAGCGCTTCACAGAACACACTGTAAAGTTAATTGACTGTATATTTGTGGGCGAACGCGGCAGCCAATTGCGCACAGCAATGTCCCACAAACAGTCGTAGATTGAAAATGACCAATTTTTATTATTGTTTTTGGTTTTGGAGGGATTATTAGATTATTTTTAACAGCTTTATCTGCCTGTCCTGCCACCTTCAGAGATTTACTATATGACCCCAGGTCTCTCTGTTCCTTCACCCCCTTTAAGACTGTACCATCAGTTTATATCGCCTCTCCTCATTCTTCCTCACAAAATGCACCACTTTGTATTTCTCCACATTAAACGTCATCTGTCGAGGTCATTAAAAACCCAGTGAGGGGTTAGAATTGTTTACACACAACACCAGCTTACATTCATACAGTGCCCTTCACCAGGTAGCGTCTCAGAGCGCTTAACAATGGCAAAGTTTGACGCCAGGCTGGGAGAAAAGGGAGGTGACAGGAGCCACGGTTATAGAGGAAGTGTCAAACGCACACACACTAGGATCGGAAGGGCTGGTTAAAACAGAATCTACAATAACCACTGAAAAGGAATCGGAACAAATATTTGCAAAGGAAAACACAGGGGAATAATAATAATGATAATAATCTTGTAGTTGATATAGCCCTTCCGATCCTAGTGTGTGTGTGTTTGACATTTCCTCTTTAACCGTGGCTCCTGTCACGTCCCTTTCTCCCAGCCTGGCGTCAAACTTTGCCATTGTTAAGCGCTCTGAGATCACGTCTTCGAGACGTCTCTGATGTCGAGACTTCGAAAGTGTTTCACAGAATATACTGTAAATTGAATTGACTGTATGTTTTGCGAGCGAATGGTGCTAAACAGTTCTTTCAACAATTACAACGACCTGCATTTGCTCAGCGCCCTTCAGTCAGGGGAACGTCTCGGAGCATTGCTCTGGGTCGCTACCCCGTGTGAGGGCGCTATATAAATGCAAGCTGTTGTTGTTGTTGCCAGAGAGCTGCCACAGGCACGCTGGACCGGATGGCCTCCTTCAGCGCTGGAAGATTCCTGGAATAAATGGAAGGGGAATAATAATAATAATTTGATGTAGCGCGTTATCACATCGTTCAGATGTCTCAAAGCATCTTTCAGGATATACTGTAAAGTGGATTGACTGTGTATTTTGTGGCTGAAATTCAGCAAAATTACCCCCAGAAAGCAATCCGACAATCAACTAAACAAGTGGGTTCCTACTTACTGTGAGGTAAATAGAGGCGCGGAGTAAGGAAACTTGCCTAGAGATTCCCCCCCGACCGGGAATCAAACCCACTCGCTTACGTGGCGAGCGCTTTACCCACTACGCTGCGGGACTTACCATTGCCTTCATGGCTGCGGTGCGAACACGAGGGTCCTGGTCGGTGAAGTAATCGGTGATGATCTTCTGAACGTCCCTGGCTGCCAGGTTTTCCATCTCTTTCCCCACTGGCTTCTCCAGTAAACCCAAACAGCCCACCAGCTCCAGGCACTTGTTCCTCACTACATGAGACGTGTCCGTCAGGTGCTAACAAACATGAGGGAGGTTACAGCTGAGGATCAGCCATTTTACAAGGTGCTACATCACCCATTATAATAATAATAATCCTTGCATTTCATACAGCGCCTTATCAGGTCTTCGAGACGTCTCAAAGCGCTTCACAGAATGTACTGTAAAGTGAGTTGACTGTATATTTGTGAACGAAACATGGCAGCCAATTGTGCACAGCAGTGTCCCCACAAACAGTCAGGGATTGAGTGACCAAATTATTATTATTATTTTTTGAAGGAATTATCACCCCCGGAAAAGCGATCCGCCAATCGATTAACAACCGGGTCCCTACTTATTGCTGGTAAACACAGAGGTGTGTGGAGCAATATTGTGCCCAATGTTTCGCTCTCCTGCCCGGGAATCAAACCCAGATCCTCTCGCTTGTGAGGCGAGTGCTCTAACTACTGAGCTAAAGGACTCCAAAGCACACAGAGCAGCTTAGGAAGCTGGCTAGTCAGCTCCAAGTGTTCAGGTTACAATGAGATCAGAGACACTTCTTTTGCTTTCCCAAAAGCTCTGCAGAATTTTCACATCTGACCTGAATGGGCCGACTGGGACATGGAATAACCCCTGACCTCCCCCCCACCACCCGCCCTCACTCCCAAGCATTAGACAGCCCTACCTTACAGGCGATCTCAACCAGCCGATAAGAGACAGGCAGGTTTTCTTGGGAGCTGTTTTCCCGATGACCAGGGAGAGCGTCCACTAACTGTGCGAGGACCTGGTGAGACTCTGCAGGGAATAATATAGGGAATCAGCAACAGCCCAGAAACAACCAACAAACCCAAGACTACGCTATGAAATGTTACACAGAATTAAATAGCACGGAAATAGGTTATTTGGCCAAAAACTTATGGCTACAATTCAATTTACACTCATACAGCGCCTTAAATTAAGTACTTGAAGAGGCACAATATAAAAGAGGGAGAGCAAAGAATGGGGTTAGAGTAGAGAGTTCCAGTGGGGGAGCGAGGCCCAGCACAGACATGATGGGGAGAGAGAGAGAGAGAGCAGGGAATGGGGTTAGAGGAGAGAGCTGCAGTGGGCAGCGAGCCCCAGCAGACACCATGGGGAGAGAGAGAGAGAGAGCAGGGAATGGGGTTAGAGTAGAGAGTTCCAGTGGGGGAGCGAGCCCCAGCACAGACACCATAGGGAGAGAGAGAGAGAGCAGGGAATGGGGTTAGAGTAGAGAGTTCCAGCGGGGGAGCGAGTCCCAGCACAGACACCATGGGGAGAGGAGAGAGAGGAATGAGGTTAGAGTAGAGAGTTCCAGTGAGGGAGCGAGCCCCAGCACAGACACAATGGGGAGAGAGAGAGAGAGAGAGAGCAGGGAATGGGGTTAGAGTAGAGAGCTCCAGTGGGGGAGCGAGCCCCAGCACAGACACCATGGGGAGAGAGAGAGAGAGAGAGAGAGCAGGGAATGGGGTTAGAGTAGAGAGCTCCAGTGGGGGAGCGAGCCCCAGCACAGACACCATGGGGAGAGAGAGAGAGAGAGAGCAGGGAATGGGGTTAGAGTAGAGAGCTCCAGTGGGGGAGCGAGCCCCAGCACAGACACCATGGGGGAGAGAGAGAGAGAGAGAGCAGGGAATGGGGTTAGAGTAGAGAGCTCCAGTGGGGGAGCGAGCCCCAGCACAGACACCATGGGGGAGAGAGAGAGAGAGGAGAGCAGGGAATGGGGTTAGAGTAGAGAGCTCCAGTGGGGGAGCGAGCCCCAGCACAGACACCATGGGGAGAGAGAGAGAGAGAGAGAGCAGGGAATGGGGTTAGAGTAGAGAGCTCCAGTGGGGGAGCGAGCCCCAGCACAGACACCATGGGGGAGAGAGAGAGAGAGAGAGCAGGGAATGGGGTTAGAGTAGAGAGCTCCAGTGGGGGAGCGAGCCCCAGCACAGACACGATGGGGAGAGAGAGAGAGCAGGGAATGGGGTTACAGTGGAGAGCTCCAGCGGGGGTGCGAGCCCCAGCACAGACACCATGGGGAGAGAGGAGAGAGAGAGAGCAGGGAATGGGGTTAGAGTAGAGAGCTCCAGTGGGGGAGCGAGCCCCAGCACAGACACCATGGGGGGAGAGAGAGAGCAGGGAATGGGTTAGAGTAGAGAGCTCCAGTGGGGGAGCGAGCCCCAGCACAGACACCATGGGGGAGAGAGAGAGAGAGCGGGAATTGGGGGTTAGAGTAGAGAGCTCCAGTTGGGGAGCGAGCCCCAGAACAGACACCATGGGGGAGAGAGAGAGAGAGAGAGAGCAGGGAATGGGGTTAGAGTAGAGAGCTCCAGTGGGGGAGCGAGCCCCAGCACAGACACCATGGGGAGAGAGAGAGAGAGCAGGGAATGGGGTTAGAGTAGAGAGCTCCAGTGGGGGAGCGAGCCCCAGCACAGACACCATGGGGGAGAGAGGAGAGAGAGCAGGGAATGGGGTTAGAGTAGAGAGCTCCAGTGGGGGAGCGAGCCCCAGCACAGACACCATGGGGGAGAGAGAGAGAGAGAGCAGGGAATGGGGTTAGAGTAGAGAGCTCCAGTGGGGGAGCGAGCCCCAGCACAGACACCATGGGGGGAGAGAGAGAGAGAGAGAGAGAGAGCAGGGAATGGGGTTAGAGTAGAGAGCTCCAGTGGGGGAGCGAGCCCCAGCACAGACACCATGGGGGGAGAGAGAGAGAGAGCAGGGAATGGGGTTAGAGTAGAGAGCTCCAGTGGGGGAGCGAGCCCCAGCACAGACACCATGGGGAGAGAGAGAGAGAGCAGGGAATGGGGTTAGAGTAGAGAGCTCCAGTGGGGGAGCGAGCCCCAGCACAGACACCATGGGGAGAGAGAGAGAGAGAGAGAGAGAGAGAGCAGGGAATGGGGTTAGAGTAGAGAGTTCCAGTGGGGGAGCGAGTCCCAGCACAGACACAATGGGGAGGGAGAGAGAGAGAGAGAGAGAGAGAGAGCAGGGAATGGGGTTAGAGTAGAGAGTTCCAGTGGGGGAGCGAGCTCCAACACAGACACCATGGGGAGAGAGAGAGAGAGAGAGAGAGCGCAGGGAATGGGGTTAGAGTACAGAGCTCCTATGGGGGAGCGAGCCCCAGCACAGACACCATGGGGAGAGAGAGAGAGAGAGAGAGAGAGAGCAGGGAATGGGGTTAGAGTAGAGAGTTCCAGTGGGGGAGCGAGCCCCAGTCTATGGTCGATGTGATGCCAGGCTCCGTTTTTCTCCCTAAACTTACTCTCATTGCTGAGGGCTATGATGACCTCATCCACAATGCTGTCGGCTGCGAAGCCGGGAGTTTTAGACAGGAGGCCGATCAGGGAGGCGATCTTCAGTCTGACCGAACTCTCGTTCTCCTGCCAGCAAAACCAGACAAACATAACAACAACAACTTGCACTTGCATAGCTCCCTCCACACAGGGCAGCGTCTCGGAGCGCTTAACAGTGGTGGAGCCTGACTCTGAGCCGGGGGAAGGGGGAGGTGGCCGTAAAAACGGTTGAAGAGGAAGGTTTTCAGGCTGGATTTGACAAGGTGGATAGAGGGGGCGAGGCGGGGGATTGGGGGAGAGCGTTCCTGAGTTTTGGGGCCTAGTGGCTGAAAGAGCGACCTCCGATGGTGGGTGGGGGGATGCGCCAGGTTGAGCGGAGGCACTGACCGGGTGGTGGATTGGGGAGTGAGGAAGTTGGAGAGGGAGGGAGGAGATTGGAGAGAAGTGAGTGAAGGGGTTGGAAAGAGAGGGAGGCGGTCGGAGAGGGAGGGAGCGAGTGAGGGGGTTGGAGAGGGAGGAGGTCGGAGAGGGAGGGAGTGAGGAGGTTGGGAAGGGAGGGAGGAGGGAGGAGAGGGAAGGAGGAGGTTGGGAAGGGAGGGAGGGAGGTGCCAGGGAATGAAGGGATTTGAGCATTAAAAAGTGAGTGTTTTTGGCAGCCATCACTGTGCTGAACACTATTCAAACCAAACTGAGAATCCCCCACATCCACCCACACACGGAAATCCCAGAGATAGATTGTTGGAATGGAAGGCGCTCTCTCTCTCTCTCCCCACCACCCTCTCTCTCCCCCTTCCCCCCCACCCCCCTCTTTCTCTCTCCCCCCCCTCTCTCTCTATCGTTGGAGGAATGCATCCTGCTGACCTAATTCCGAAGAGAATTAGGCGCAGGTTGGTGAGAACCAAGGCTCAGGGGGGACCAGAGTGTGTGTTGGGGTAACTGCTGAGGTCTAACCAACAAAAAACACACAGTTTGCCATTGATATTGCTGTCTGAAAGATTTCCCGCTGCTTGTCCAGCTGGGTCCTAGGAGCTGAGTGGGAGGATTCCCTGCCCTCATCTAAACTATGTAGGTGGGATGCATGGAAATCTCAGCTTGGTTTAGATACTGTTAAGCATAGTGACGGGTTTCCGTGTGTGACAGACACCCGACCGGTCACGGTGACGGGTTTCCGTGTGTGACAGACACCCGGCCGGTCACGGTGACGGGTTTCCGTGTGTGTCAGACACCCGGCCGGTCACGGTGACGGGTTTCCGTGTGTGTCAGACACGCGGCCGGTCACGGTGACGGGTTTCCGTGTGTGTCAGACACCCGGCCGGTCACGGTGACGGGTTTCTGTGTGTGTCAGACACCCGGCCGGTCACGGTGACGGGTTTCCGTGTGTGACAGACACCCGACCGGTCACGGTGACGGGTTTCCGTGTGTGTCAGACACCCGGCCGGTCACGGTGACGGGTTTCCGTGTGTGTCAGACACCCGGCCGGTCACGGTGACGGGTTTCCGTGTGTGTGTCAGACACCCGGCCGGTCACGGTGACGGGTTTCCGTGTGTGACAGACACCCGGCCGGTCACGGTGACGGGTTTCCGTGTGTGTCAGACACCCGGCCGGTCACGGTGACGGGTTTCCGTGTGTGTCAGACACCCGGCCGGTCACGGTGACGGGTTTCCGTGTGTGTCAGACACCCGGCCGGTCACGGTGACGGGTTTCCGTGTGTGTCAGACACGCGGCCGGTCACGGTGACGGGTTTCCGTGTGTGTCAGACACCCGGCCGGTCACGGTGACGGGTTTCCGTGTGTGACAGACACCCGGCCGGTCACGGTGACGGGTTTCCGTGTGTGTCAGACACCCGGCCGGTCACGGTGACGGGTTTCCGTGTGTGTCAGACACCCGGCCGGTCACGGTGACGGGTTTCCGTGTGTGTCAGACACCCGACCGGTCACGGTGACGGGTTTCCGTGTGTGTCAGACACCCGGCCGGTCACGGTGACGGGTTTCCGTGTGTGACAGACACCCGACCGGTCACGGTGACGGGTTTCCGTGTGTGTCAGACACCCGGCCGGTCATGGTGACGGGTTTCCGTGTGTGTCAGACCCGACTGAGCAAAAACAAACGGGTTGTGAGTGTGAGTTTGTCCGAGATAGTGTACCTTATAATAATGCTCCAGCAGAATGCGGACGACACCCTCCACGCTCTCGGCCTCCACAGGTTTCTTGGAGAACTGCAGCAGGTACTGCAGGGCCTCGGTGGGGCTGCTGGATTTGCACAGGTCGATGTGAAGAGCCGCAGACTTGCTGGGTTTTGTCAGGCGAAGCTTTTTGGCGGGAATCTCTTCGTGTGGTTGCAACTGGAAAGGAACCGAGGTTTCGTAAGATATTTAAGAAGCCAATGTAAACCATCGCTCTGCTGAACACAAAGTGATTTTCATCTACAAACGTCCTGTAGCTCAGCCTCGCTGTGATCAGACTGTGGCTCACCTCACAAGCCAGAGGACCCAGATTCAATTCCCGGGAGGGCAATATCTTAGGTAAGTTTCCTTGTTCCACACGCCTCTGTTTACCGAGCAGTAAGTAGGAACCCGGTTGTTCATCGATTGGCAGATCACTTTCCGGGGGTAATAAATTCAGTTTTTAAAAAAAATTGGTCACTGAATCAAATGTCTGTGGGACATTTCATCCACAAAAAAAATTCTCCCCTTCACAATATATTCTATGAAGCGCTTTGAGACATCTCAACAACTTGATAAGGTGCTATATCAAATGCAAGGATTATTATTATTACGAAAACAGTAACTCAGCAATTATCCTAGAGGTGCTTTGATACTTTGCTATTGCAGATATCCTGTGTCAAATATAAGAATTTTCCAGTCCATCGTCAAGGCTCATTTCTCTGCATCTTATAATAATAATAGTTGCATCTGCTGAAGTACCTTTCACATTGTCAAACATCTCAAGGCGCTTCACAGAACATAACGTAAAGTGGATTGACTGTATATTTTGTGGGTGAAATGTGTCAGCCACTTTGCGCCCAACAGTGAGTGTCCCACACACAATCGTAGATTGAGTGACCAATTTTATTTGGGGGATTGTTGGCCAGGACACCAGGAGAGAGAAACTCCCTTCTGTTTTCCAACATTCACGGGATCTTTAACATCCACCTGAGCAGGCAGACGGGACCTCGGTTTAACATCTCATCAGAAGGATGGGTGCCAGCTATGATCTTCCACACGTTAGATCATATCTCGCACCCAACGCTGCCTTCATCACCTCCAGGCTCACTTCAACTAATAACTCATCCATACATTCTGTTGCACTGGACTACACACACACCATCCACGACAGCCTCCACTGTCTCCTGGCAAAACGACTTTCAAGATCCTCTCCCTTCAAATATTTACCCCTCATCTGTCTTGCAAGGTTCTCTAACAGCCTACCCCCCTGACACGCACACAAGCTTAAGTGTCCTTCCGACATGAAAGTCGTAATATAAATGTAATATTGTTGTCGCCCCCAACTTTCTCTTCCCCTATCCTCGCTGCTTGGTTCAGTACGATCTCTGTACCCAGTCAGGAACATCAAGTGTTTTGCAACGTGCTCCCGGCATGAAAGGCGCTATAACTAATAATATTAATCCTTGCATTTGGTACAGTGCCTTATCGTTGAGTACCTTGTCGTTGAGACGTCTCAAAGCTCTTCACAGAATATACTGTAAAGTGTCGTAACTGTGTATTTTGTGGGCAAAATGCGCACAGAGTGAGTGTCCCACCAACAGCTGTGGATTGAGTGACTCCATTTTTTAAAAAGGGATTACTCCCTTCAAAAGTGATCTGCCGATCGGGTTCCTGCTCACTGCCGATCGGGTTCCTGCTCACTGCCGATCGGGTTCCTGCTCACTGCCTGGGGAACCGAGGCGTTTGGAGTAAGGAAACTTGCCTCAGGTTTTGTATAAATATAAAAAGCATTGTTTTGTGCTGTAACCCCTGCCACTACATGTAAAATGGGCTCCGATGATTTTATTTGCGGGTGCGATGTTCACGGTTTTGTGCGGCCCATAGTGGGGATCTGATATAGAGAAATATTGAGACACACACGCACACACACACACACACAGACAGACACACAGACAGACAGACATGAAACCTGTGTCAATCTGTGGGTGTTTCTGTCTAGCTACGTCTCTCATTGTCTATCAGACTTTCTACCTCCATGACTTTCTCTCTCTGTCTGCGTGTCTCTCAGTCTGTGTCTCTCTCACTGTCTGTGTCTCTCTGTCTATGTATCTCTCAGTCTCTTTGCCTGTCTCTCTCTCTGTATGCGTGCTCTCTGACTCTATATTGTGCTCTCTCTCAGTCAGTCTCACTCTTGTCTATTTGTGTCTCTGTTCGCCCGTGTCTGTCTGTGTGTGTATCTCTCTCTCTCTATGTGTATATCTCTCACAGTCTCTCTCTCTGTTGTGTGTGTATATATTTTGCTCAGTTTCTCTCTCTGTACATCATTTGATAAAGTGCAATATAAAGAGACTTATAGGTGAACTAGAAGCCCACGGTATTAGAGGGACAGTGGCAGCGGATACAGAATCGGCTGGGAGACAGACAGCAGAGAGGGTGGGGAACGGCTGTTTTTCTGACTGGAGGGAAGTGTCCAGTGGTGACCCCGAGGGTCAGTATTGGGGCCACTGCTGTGTTTGATCTATATCTCTCTCTCAGTCTCTCTTTCACACGGTCACTCTCTCTCTGTGTATCTCTCTCTCAGTCACTCTCTCTCTGTGTATCTCTCTCAGTCACTCTCTCTCTGTGTATCTCTCTCAGTCACTCTCTCTCTGTGTATCTCTCTCTCAGTCTCTCTCTCAGTCACTCGCTCTCTGTGTATCTCTCTCTCTCTCTCTGTCACTCTCTCTGTGTATCTCTCTCTCAGTCACTCTCTCTGTGTATCTCTGTGTATCTCTCTTAGTCTCTCTCACAGTCACTCTTTCTCTCTCAATCTCTCTCTCTGTATCTCTCTTTCAGTCTCTCTCTCTCTGTGTATCTCTCTCTCTCTCTGTGCATCTCTTTTTCTCCGTTTCTCTCTGTGTATGTAGCTCTCTCTCTCTGTGCATATCTCTCTCTCAGTCTCTCTCTCTGCGTATCTCTCTCTGTCTCTCAGTCTCTCTCTGTCTATCTTTCTGTGAATCGCTCTCTCTGTCTCTCTCTATCGTTCTCAATCTCTCTCAGTCACTCTCTCCTTGTGTATCTCTCTCAGTCTCTCTCTCTCTCTCTCTTCATCACTCTCCCATGTGCATCTCTCTCTGTCTCTCGATGTGTGTATCTCTCTGTCTATCTCTCTGTGTATCTCTCTCTCAGTCTCCCTATGTGTGTATCTCTCTGTCTCTCTCTCCCCCCATCACTCTCTCCCTCTGTATCTCTCTCTCTCAATCTCTCTGTATTCCTCAGTCTCTGTTTCCCTCTCAGTCTCTCTCTGTCTGTAATCTGTATCTCGTAATATGTATCTCTCTCTCTCACAGTTTCTCTCTCTCTCCCACAGTCGCTATCTGTGTATCTCTCTCAGTCTCTCTCCCCCTGTGTATCGCTCTCTCAGTCACTCTCTCCCTGTGTATCTCCCCATCAGTCTCTCTCTCTCCCCCCATCATTCTCTCCCTCTGTATCTCTCTCTCTCTCTCTCTCTCAGTCTCTCTCTGTGTGTATCTCGCTCTCAGTTTCTCTCTCTCTCCCACAGTCGCTATCTGTGTATCTCTCTCAGTCTCTCTCCCTGTGTATCGCTCTCTCAGTCACTCTCTCCCTGTGTATCTCTCCATCAGTCTCTCTCTCTCTCACAGTCTCTCTGTCTCTCTCTCTGTTTATCTCTCTCAGTCTCTCTCTCTGTGTATATCTCTCTCTCAGTCTCTCTCTCTCTGTATCTCTCTCTCAGTCTCTCTCTGTGTATCTCTCTCTGAGTATCGCTCTCTCTCTCAGTCACTCTCTCCCTGTGTATCTCTCTCCGTTACTCTCTCCCTGTGTATCTCTCTCTCAGTCTCTCTTTCGCTCCCCATCACTCTCTCCCTGTGTATCTCTCAGTCTCTCTCTCTTTCTCTCTCTGTGTATCTCTCTCTCAGTCACTCTCTCTCTGTGTATCTCTCTCAGTTTCTCTCTCTGTGTGTCTCATTCTGTCTCTGTGTGTGTGTCTCTCTCTGCGTCTCTCTCTCTCAGTCTGTCTCTCTCTCTCTGTCACTCTTTCCCTGTATCTCTCTCTCGGTCTCTCTCAGTCGGTCTCTCTGTCTCTCTTTCTCGGTCTCTCTCTCTCTCTGTTGGTCGGTCTCTCTCTCTCTGTCGGTCTCTCTCTCTCTGTCTGGTCTCTCTCTCTCTGTCGGTCTCTCTCTTTGTCTCTCTGTTGGTCTCTCTCTCTCTGTCGGTCTCTCTCTCTCTGTCGGTCTCTCTCTCTCTCTCTCTCTGTCGGTCTCTCTCTCTCTCTCTCTCTGTCGGTCTCTCTCGCTCTATCTCTCTGTCGGTCTCTCTCTCTCTCTCTCTCTGTCGGTCTCTCTCGCTCTCTCTCTCTGTCGGTCTCTCTCGCTCTCTCTCTCTGTCGGTCTCTCTCTCTCTCTGTCGGTCTCTCTCTGTTGGTCTCTCTCTCTCTCTCTCTCTGTCGGTCTCTCTCGCTCTCTCTCTCTGTCGGTCTCTCTCTCTCTCTCTCACAGTCGGTCTCCCTCTCTCTCAGTTTGTCTCTCTCTCTCTGTCGGTCTCTCTCTCTCTTTCTCTGTCGGTCTCTCTCTCTCTCTCCAGTCGGTCTCTCTGTCTCTCTGTCGGTCCCTCTCTCTCTCAGTCTCTCTCTCTCTGTCTATCTCTCTCAGTCTCTCTCTCTCGGTATCTCTCTCAGTCGGTCTCTCTGTCTCTCTTTCTCGGTCTCTCTCTCTCTCTGTCGGTCTCTCTCTCTCTGTCGGTCTCTCTCTCTCTGTCGGTCTCTCTCTCTCTGTCGGTCTCTCTCTCTCTGTCGGTCTCTCTCTCTCTGTCGGTCTCTCTCTGTCTGTCGGTCTCTCTCTGTCTGTCGGTCTCTCTCTGTCTGTCGGTCTCTCTCTCTCTGTCGGTCTCTCTCTCTCTGTCGGTCTCTCTCTCTCTGTCGGTCTCTCTCTCTCTGTCGGTCTCTCTCTCTCTGTCGGTCTCTCTCTGTCTGTCGGTCTCTCTCTGTCTGTCGGTCTCTCTCTGTCTGTCGGTCTCTCTCTCTCTGTCGGTCTCTCTCTGTCGGTCTCTCTCAGTCTCTCTCTCTCTGTCAGTCTCTCTCTCTCTGTCGGTCTCTCTCTCTCACAGTCGGTCTCCCTCTCTCTCAGTTTGTCTCTCTCTCTCTGTCGGTCTCTCTCTCTCTGTCGGTCTCTCTCTCTCTTTCTCTGTCGGTCTCTCTCTCTCTCTCTCAGTCGGTCTCTCTGTCTCTCTGTCGGTCCCCCTCTCTCTCTCAGTCTCTCTCTCTCTGTCTATCTCTCTCAGTCTATCTCTCTCGGTCTCTCGGTCTCTGGGGGGGAGGGCGGGGGTGGGGGGGGGGGAGGGCCGGGGTGGG
>NW_024704833.1:0-36669 GCF_018977255.1 Callorhinchus milii
ATTGATTGAAGAATTCACTTCTGTGTGAAACAGTTCAAGTGTGAATAAATGCCGAAATGACGTTGGCAATAGATTCTGTTCTTTTAATATAATCAAGTTTATTTTTCTCTCAATGACTTCCAAATGAACTTGGATTACATTGGAAGTTGATCCGAATCCTGGTCGCCGAACCATCATGGATTAAGGCAGGACAGTGAATCGATTCCTTCAATGCAATTCCATCTCTCTGCATTTTAGATTCCTTTGTTTATATCTTCTGTGACTGGTCCCACTCACTTTAACAAAACAAAGGTCAATATTGCAGGCCACTAGAAAAGCATCCAATTTATTGACCATCACAGATTATTGAGGCTCTGAATTTCTGATTATCCAGTGAAAGGTCCGATATGTTATCGCGGTTCTGGATTAGCCTTTTTTGGATTACAATGTTGCAATTGATTGAAGAATTGATTTCACATTGAAAGAAACATTCACTCTCAAAACACACAGTCATATCACTCTAAAGGAAACCATTGGAATCGTTTTCAGCCTTCTTGCCAAAGGGGAAAATAATACTTCTAAAGCAATTGTTATTATTGATAACTTTCACATGACACTTCGATTCCCTGAAGAAAACTTTACAGTTCGGTTTTCTACGATGCTTTGGCTTAGTCGGTGAAAGCATCTGTCTTGTAAACAGGAGATCTTGGGTTCAATTCCTAGCGGTGCCTCTTCTGCTGAATTTTGGGAAGCAGTAATTCTACAATTCCGTAAAGTGACTTCGCCAATTTCTTAATCTTCAAGGAGTTTTGCTCTTGCAATTGTTGGCGTTGGAAGGCAGCTTTCATTCCACTGCAGTGCTGCAAGTTTGCTGGATTGGCGAAGTTAACAACGAGAAGTGAAATCGAGGCCACGGCTGTCTAGTTGGTCGACATTAGTGCTGTTGGTGGAAGACTGTTGTGTGAAAATTGATTGTCCCATTCTCACACAAAACACATTCACGGCACATTTCAATATATCCTATAGGGCGATCCACGTGATTCTTGGAGGCTCTATACCAATTCATCGGTTAATTATTTGTGTGACTTGTGAGCACGCTGAGCGTTCACTCATTTCAGTGAGATAAAAATTTACAATTGATGAAAATTATGTATCACCATGAATGACAAAACGTACAAAAAATTGCCGAAACCCGGGATTGAACCAGGGACCCTCAGACCCTCCTACCTCTCCAACCTACTATCCCCCTACCTACCTGCCCGTACCCTCCGTTCCTCTGGCTCCGGTCTGCTCCACGTCCCCCGCCCCAACCGCCCTACCATCGGTGGTCGGGCCTTCAGCCTCTCAGCCCCCAGGCTCTGGAACTCCATCCCCCAGTGCCTTCGCCTTGCTTCCTCCCTTTCCTCCTTCAAGGCCGGTCTCAAAACCTTTCTCTTTGACCGTGCCTTCAGCTCCCCTCTCGACTCTCTTCCTCCTCCTCGCTCCCTCCCTTCCCTCCCCTCACCCTGACCATCTTCCCCCTCCTCTCTCCCTCCCTTCCCTCCCCTCACCCTGACCATTTCCCCCCTGCTCGGGTCATGACCCAACTGTGCAGCGCCTTGGGACGTCCTCCTGACGTGAAAGGCGCTCTATAAATGGAATCTTGTTGTTGTGTTGTTAGTCTAATGCTCTCCCAACTGTATTATCTCGGCTGTCAGTTATTATTCTACTGTAGTGTTCAAGGTACCTTCTGACCAGATCACCATAAACCGAGACAAGAAGGGGGGAATCAAAGAATTAGCGGAGAATGGTCATCCCATTGACATATATTTGTCGACGAACAGATCTTGGAATTTGAGGACTTTAATGTAGAGGGAGCAGTATTTTGCAGGGACAAACAGTTTGCTTGATGAAGGTGAGAGAGGTGGAGTGAAAGAAGGACAATGCGACGTTTCTTCCCAATTGTTGCAACGCAAGGGCATTGGAGCGGAAATGGGTGCTAAGGCAGTCAGGGCGGCAGATGTAAGACAACTGTCAGCGCGTACCACCATGAACCTGGCGGAGAATTCACACGATGAGACAGAGTGAGACGCTGAGACGGTCCAGGAGTGAAAGGAAGCACTGAATGAGGAGAACATTGTTGACAGGAACAGGAATGTGTGCATTTGGGGTATTAGGTAATCATGCGGATCAGTGGATTCAACCGAGTTGAGCAGTGGGACAGGGTTAATTTAATATTTCAATATTACAGTTGAAATTCTGTCTGATATCGCTTCTGGTTTTCAATGAGAAAGGACTTGGGAGGGGCTCCTGTCGTGATGGGCAATCCATACATGTACAATCTTTACGAAATTCAAAACTGTAAATTATGTGGGGATGTAGCTCAGAGGTAGAGCGCATGCTTCGCATGTATGAGGTCCCGGGTTCAATCCCCGGCGTCTCCACGTGTGGTGTGAGAAACTTATGCTGGAATATCGCTTTTGGACATTTTCGTCACCATTTATAATTTCATACTGATATTGTGTTCCTCCACAGAACATTGTGATCCAAAGTATAGTAGATTTTGGATCAAAACGAAGATAATTCCATTGTGAAGATACGAGGAGGGAAAATGTTCTCCTTTGTTGAACAATTCACTGTAAGGCTAAGTTCACGTGTAACGCAAGTCCGGGAAATTGCCATTAGTTAAAGTAATAGTTTCCCAGAATCGAATTGGGACTTTGGCAGTTAAAGCACCGAACGTTCACCACTACAACATTAAGGAACATCAAGGAACATATCTGTAAAGCACCTTGCACTTCTTGAGGAAGTCTCAAGGAGGAGGGCGGGGACTGTGGCAAAGCGTCGATCGACGGGAGCGGTTTCGAGACGGGTCTTGAACGAGACAAGGGAGGGGGTGAGATAAGGGTTATATGGAGCAGAAAGGCTGAGGATCCGGCTGCCGAAGTTTAATAATAATAATAATAATCCTTGCATTTGATATAGCGCTTTTCACGTCGGGAAGACGTCCCGAAGCGCTTCACAGAATACACTGTAAAGTGAATTGACTGTGTATTTGTGGGCGAACGAGGCAGCCAATTGCGCACAGCAATGTCCCACAAACAGTCGTAAATTGAAAATGACAAATTTATTATTGTTTTTTTGGAGGCATTATTATTAGGCTCTGTGTGGAGTAAGGAAACTTGCCCAAGGTTTCGCCCTCTGCCTGGAATTGAACTCAGGTCTCTCGCTTGCAAAGCGAGTGCTCTAACCACAGAGCTACAGGACTCCAAGACTTAATCGGAGGATGTCGAGCAGTTGAAGGACAGGTTGATTTGCGATGATCAGTTCACAGATGTTGGGCGGGGCAAGGCCGTGGAGAGACTTGAGGACATGGACGAGAAATTTGAACTCTCTCCACTGCGGGTTGGCGAGATGTAATTCACGTCACAGTATATTCTCTGAAGCGATTTGAGACGCCTTAACTTAGTCATAAGGCGCTATATCAAACATATCAAATGCAATGATTTTTCCGCTGTTATTATTATCTTTATTGTATAATACTCTCAGTTTCCCGGGTCGTAAACACAACACATTGTTGTCAGCTGCATATATGATTCGACGGTTTGCTCACTACATCTCCAATGTGAATATTTAATTTTACTAATTTGACGATTACTCAACAATCTATTTTAATATAATATTTTTAGCATATTATAAATTATAATATTATAACAAATTGTAATATATTTGATAACTTAATACAGCTCGGGTTCGAAACTCTGTCCAGCAACTTGAGATCTCGTGCGGACGTGAAAGGCACAATACAAGTGTAATGTTGTTGTTGCTGTTGTTAATGATACAGGCGTTGTTCTGCTTTCTTTTTCCTCTCTGCAACCCATCGTGTTGTGTGAGTGAAGGGTTGCACTTCGTGGCGCAAAGGTAGCGCATCTGACTCCAGATCAGAAGGCTACGTGTTCAAATCACGTCGAGGTCAAAGTTTTGATTCACAGTCACATGAAAATCAATGAAAGTGGACAATCCTGTCTGCTCATTTTATGGTTTTAACAACGGAGTGCAACATCTTACCACAGGTAGGTTTCCCTGTTTAAAACTCGAGTTAGTGGAGTCCTGTAGCTCAGTGGTTTGAGCACTCGCTTTGCAAGCAAAACGCTTGGGGTTCAATTCCAGGCAGCGCGAAACCTTGGGCAAGGTTCCTTACGCCCCACGCCTAAAAATAATCCCTTCAAAACAAAACAATAATAATTTGGTCATTTTCAATCCATGGCTGTTTGTGGGACACTGCTGTGAGCAATTGGCTGCCGCGTTTCACCCACAAATATGCAGTTAATGCACTTGACAGTCTATTCTGTGCGGCGAATTGAGACGTCGAGTAGACGTGAAAAAGCGCGATATCAAATTCAAGGATTATTATTATTAAAGCAATACGGTGAAATTATTTTGAAAAGACTTTTTAATATCCATATTTATACTTCTGTCTGACTGTGAATGGTAAAGTGAGCTGATCTGTAATCAATCCCAGCATTTCTCTTCACCTTCCAGAATCATGCGCTAATGTTATTTTGAGATGTTGATGAGTCTTACGAGAAATCATCAATAAAAGAATATACGAATTGTCAAATCGCTGTCCAAAAGTTTTCCATCATCCTGCACCACCTGATCTACTTATCTACAATAATCATAATTATCGTTGCGTTTGATATAGCGCTTCTCAAAGATGTCTCAAAGAGCTTCACAGAATATACCGTAAAGTATATTGACTGTGTCCTTGCGGTCAAGACGCGGCAACCAGTTGCATACAGTTGTGTCCCAGTCACTGATTGAGAGAAAACACTTCGTCATTCATTTATTTGAGTTAAGATACTAAAATAACTTAAATTTACATTATTATGAGGATCCCGTTCAGTCCGGGAAAATGCACTGGTCTCGTCTCCACCACGTTTCTTCCGCAGGTTTCCAAAATGCACAATTATTACAAAAAAGGAAACATTTCTACAAACAGTGGCACAATTATAATCAAAGTGAGCAAGATCCGTAGATTGCAGGGTTCGAAATGAGCGGAAGTTTCCGAATGGATTTCCAACCCATCGACTTAATCATTTGTCCTCGAATACTGAACAATGAAATTGAACTCATTTCGAGTAAATCTTGCTTGCACTGATTCCTTTAATGTTGTTTCCCTAATTATAATTGTGTTTCAGTATGATATGATTCCTTACATTTCATATAGTTGGATAGTGTATTATCGCATTGTCGTGGCAACTTCAAAACCTTCGAAAGATACGCTTTTAACTGACAGATAATGTGACAGTGTATTTCTGGGTGACGATTGACAAATTTTCCCACAACGGATATCCATGAATTGAAATGAGAGGGGGCTCCAACATAAGAAGTAACTCAACTCAAGTAAAGTTCCACCAGACGGTGCTCTCAGTTGTCAAGCTTTGCAATTCAAGGTTGTTAAACTCCAGTATTTCCCAAAGCACAAAATCTATTCCCACAGAATTGACCGGAATCAAGTCAACAATAATGTAAAGAATCATCTAAATTAGAAATATCCACCCGCTGAAGCATGTTCACTCCATTCCAAACATAGGAATTTCTATGTGTAGATTGCAGGTAATTCTTAAATTGGTTCTCAGAGTGATAAGGGTTTCTCACATCCGGCTGAAAACCTGAAGATTTCAATGTAGGTCATCTGTTTAATATAATTCTTTCCAAAACAAATTATTCCTACAGAGAGCTTGATTTTATGTTTGACGCTGGATGAATGCATGTTTATGATATCCGAATGGCTGCGTTGTTGCTATTAAATCCCACTTGTTTATATCAATGCAGGAGACAGTTATAATCGCAGCAGTCGTGTATAATATTTACGCAGTTGATTAAAGTTTACGATTTGGCATTGGATATTTTCGCCCACAAAGTAAGCAGTGTATTCTGTAAAATGCTTTGAACCTTCTCGAAGATGTGATATGGCGCTGTATTACATCAAATGATTATTATATCTTTATTATTATTGAATAAATGCCAAAAGCGGGAAATTTCAAATGCACATTCATTGTGCACTGTCTCAGATTCCTCCAGAAATTTTTAAACATATGTCAAACCGAAATGTGATGGCGTTTGCCGTAACTCGGAAAGGAGGTTACTGCGGCCACAACACAGAATACTCACCGCAAAACGATCACGGCTGCACATTTGCCTCCCTATGCGCCGCAGATGTTCACAATTATAAGAAACAATGTGCAGTAACGTTACGGGAATTAACTTCTTATACGCTGCTGCTTTGCATGTGTTTTCTTTTACTCTTGCACCGCAGAATGCTTTATATTTTAACGAGGTGAGCGCAGCGAAAACGTGGCTTTGATTCCAGAAAACACCAATCCATAATCATCCCATCAATACAATAAACAGCAACCTTTGTGTGTTCGGTGCACACAAACTTTGGACGGATTATACCAATGAGTTTCGATCTGTAATGCACGATTTCTGGTTTAACCGATTCTTACCTGAATTTCTAACCGAACTGTTTGGTGAGCTCCAAACTCTCAGCATCGCGGAGACTGAATTTGTTGATTGTTTGAATGAGGAGGTCCCGAGCGTAACTGCATTAGCCGATCCTGTGTCTTCACGGAGCGGCGTATCTATATAACAGTCCTGGATGAATCTTGAGACACTATTTGTAGTCACATCAGGCGAAAACGCCTAAGTCAACATCTTTGAGCCGATCAAATAAATCCAACATATCCTACGACGTGTTGTTTGGAAATGAAAGTAAATGTTACAGCAATATGTCGGTTAAAAATACCTCAAAAATTGTCACTGAAGCAAAACAAAATACAAATAATTACGAAATTGTTCATCGTTGTTTCAAGTGTAATTAAAGAATTGNAAAAAAATGTGCTTAATCCACAAGAGGATCATCCCTGTGTGGACTTGACCACCAACCTTTCGGTTAACAGCCGAACGTGCGGACCCATTGCGCCACCGAGACTTCTGTCCTCATTCCTCTGCCACAGAAAGTTACAGCTTCTTATTGACGTGACCGGTTTCGGAGACAAACCTTCAAAATGACAACATCTGTAACTGACCCATTCAAGGGTGAAATCTGTTTGCAAATAGATGGAAACACTGATCACTGTGTAATGTACGATTTTTTGCACATGGGGTTTCTTGTTCTCCCACAGCATACAATTAAATGAAATACAAGTGGATTTAAAGTTTGATTTGGATCAATCGAGCAACTAATTCAGGAACAACGTTTTTGCAGAATAGTTTGAAATGTAGTTAGAAATATAAGATTGATATGACTGTACTTAACCATCAGTTTTAACAACTATAAGGATTTTCAAGTCGGAAGAACTTCCTCGGGACAATGCACGTCACAGAATATATTGGGGACGGATGGAGAGGAAGCGGTGTGTTCAGCTGGACACAGGAGCAGTGTCCTTCTCTTTGAAATAACTTCCCAACATGTTTTATTTCCTTGTGCACCAATTATTCAAAGTTACTATTTTTGATACCGATTCTTATGGAGCCATTTGATTTGACATCGAGAATATGACACAACTAAAATCGTTTTGCAGGGAAGACTGCTCTCAACTACCAGAAATTACAAATCAACTACATCTAAATGAATTTAGGCGCAGATTTAAAATGAATAAAAGGTTGTTTTCCCCACCCCCAGCTCGCATGTAAGGCTAGAATTGTACAGCGATTGAGAGGATATGTCGTCGTGGAAAACTGTACAGTGTCAATGCACATTGCAACTTATTTCTGATTCTTACCATTTCCTCAATATGGTGTAATTGAACGTGCATAGGTTACGTTGTTTTGAAACAGTAGGGTTTTGCAAACATCATTGGGGAGAAGCTACCAGTTTTCTAATAACTATATTGTAAACCTTACATTGTAAACCACGCTATTATAATAATAATAATTCTTGCATTTGATATAGCGCTTTTCACGTCGGGAGGACGTCCCAAAGCGCTTCACAGATCACACTGCAAAGTGAATTGACTGCATATTTGTGGGCGAACGCGGCACCCAATTGCGCACAGCAATGTCCCACAAACAGTCATGGATTGAAAATGACCAATTTATTATTGTTTTTTGTTTTGGACTTGATTTATGTTTTATGTTTTATGATTTATGTTTTCAAATCAAGTCGAGGTCAACAACTGATTAACGTTCACACGAAATGCAATCGAATATGTAATGCTACCTGTCGAGTTTAATGCTTGAATGCAGAGGAAGAGCGGCATAACACCACAGTTGTGTTTTCTCCTTCTAAAAGCGAAAGACTAAAATTGCTTTGTAAATAAATTCAGCTCTAAGTTTCCCGGGTGCACGCCTGATGTACAAATTAAATAAACGTATTCAAAAATATGATGACATTTCGGTTTGCGTAATTTCACTTCGGTGAATTCGAAGGCCTGGTCTCTCCTAATTTTCTTCATAATTTTGAGACTTTAGAGTCAAATTCAGGGTAATTCAAAACGCGGAACCTTCTCATTAATATACCAGTAGCACAAGATAGGTGCGCATTGAATCATAGTCTCTGAATGGATTTTTCTGGTCCATTACGTTTAGCACTCAGCCACCACTACCGATATTCGGCTGTCGCACACATATGCAGCACAAATGTTTGCACATGAGCTTTTTCCTGATAATAGTTATTCTTGAATTTAGTAAATTAGAATTAGTTGAGGGTCTTCACGCTTTCTCACCACGTGTCTGAGCAACTCACAAATTTTCCGACAAATTGTAGAGACTGCATTCAGCAGAACGCTGCGTTAATATGTCCCCCGCAATCAGAACGCACAAACAGCCATTGGGTGAATGATTCATTTATCAGGGAATTGTTGTCACTGGAAAAATTTCGCTTCTCTTTTCTAATATTGCTTGTGGGATCTTCAGAGGTCGCTTTGACCAGCGTAGCCACCAACACCTTTATTGCCACTGTTTTAGTTTTACCTTCAGTGAATGAAAATGTCAAGTGAATATTATTGTAACAGTAGAAATATTTATTGCATTTTATGAAGCTGTTTCGTTCTAGGGGGCATCTCAATGTATTTCATCGCGTTTAATATAAAGGTTAGTGTATTTTAGACGTGAGGGTTATTTTTTGCAAATTACGAATTTAACTGCATTGATGACACATCGCAGCATTGCATTTGACTAACTCTGATATGATCTTTCCCACACAATCGAGGCCGAATAGTATCACACATTAGAATTGCACAAAAAGAAGGCCTTCTTTCTCTCTCGCTGTAAAAGCAGCGGTTGAATACCAACATGTTTTGCTTTTTTATTGTTAGTGGCGGTTAGAGAGCACGATTTCAAATGACATGATGACTGGTCTTAGCTGAGAAGGTTATCTCGCCATCAATTTCACTTGTGTTTTAAAACGGCGTCCATTTTTCTTCATTACTTATAATAATAAAAGTCCTTACATACTATCCAGCGCCTTATCACGCATTCGAGACGCTTCAAAAACCGCTTCAAATACTCCAATGTAAAATAAATTTACTGTCTACTTTGTAGGCGAATCCCTTCGTATTGGTGCACATTCTTTATTTCTAATTAAGCTCACAAAAGCTCTTTTACGATACAATTCGGGCCCCAGATCTCTCAGCCTGGATTGTGATAAATGTTTACATGAAAGCAACAAAGCAAAGCTGTGAAAAGCTATTAACTTTAAAGTTGATCACAAGCAAATTTGGTTCGGTGGGACATCGAATACTCCATTGATGGACATTTGCTCAATTACATTCCGATGTCTGTAACGTTAGTTTTCTGAATTTGATACAGTATCGTTTGTTCCACCACATATACATATTTTTCAAGATGTCATAAAAGGGTTGCTTTAACTGGAAGCGTGAATGTATGGCGACAATGCTTTCCTCTGTTCTTCATTCCTTCTAGTAATAGTAATCGATGCATTTGATCCAGTGCCTTATCACGCAACTGTAAGCGTGATTGTATGTCGACATAATAATAATAATCCTTGCATTTGATATAGCGATTTTCACGTCGGGAGGACGTCCCAAATCGCTTCACAGAACACACTGTAAAGTGACTGTATATTTGTGGGCGAACGCGGCAGCCAATTGAGCAGAGCAATGTCCCACAGACAGTCGTAGATTGAATATGACCAATTTTATTATTGTGTTTGGGTTTTGTAGGTATTATTATTAAGCTCTGTGTGGAGTAAGGAAACTTGTCCAAGGTTTCTCCCTGTCTGGAATTCAACTCAGGTCTCTCTCTTGCAAAGCGAGTGCTGTAACCACTGAGCTACAGGACTCCACATGTGCACGAATGCTGTTTTGTTTTGTTAACTTTAAAATGAGACGCCCAACGTGGGGCTCGAACCCACGACCCTGAGATTAAGAGTCTCATGCTCTACCGACTGAGCTAGCCGGGCCCTTATATTGCCTGTTGTTCGGATTGTGTTGTAGAACAGTTATTCAACTGCTTGGTTTCTCTCTGTGCAAGAGCTCGTAACGAATCGAGCAGGATTAAAGCTTTCTTTCTTTCCAGGGATATTTCTGTTTAAACTCGCAAGAATCAAAAGGCGAACTCACACTCGGCTTCATTTATACGAATGATGTATATCCACCAGCAAATAGATTAATGTTTTGCTTCTGCCAGTAATCTTGATTCCGTCTTTAATAACACCTGTTGTTCTAAGCGTTTGCCTGTGAAACTATCATGAATATGTGCTCCACCTTGAGGAGCCTCTGTGCCTTGTTTGACAACAGAAAGAAAGCGATGTGCTGGGGCATGAAAGCATGTGCAGGTGCTGAGCTTGAAGCCGATCAACTACGGATTAAGTGGATCCCAGGTGAGATGTCGGGTGAATCTGGATTTGACTCCACTTTAGACAACTTTCGCTGCAGTTTGACTGCATTAAAGTGTCACGTATTGTTTCTGATAACTTTTAATCCGATGTCCGACTGCTCACATTTAACTTGGAAAAAAGAAAATGAGTAAGTTTGTCATAAAAACAAGATGTTAATCTGATACTTAATTTCAGCTGTTTGATATATGGGAGAAAGTGATTGAACATATGTATGCATTCCAGCCAACCCACACACCCTCAAAAACAGTAAAGCCCGAACTGATACTTGAAACTTGAACTATAATATTGCGATTAAATCGGTGACTTTTAAAGTCTTGTACTGTAATAACTTAGCTATCCGAGCTAGCTTTACTCTGTGTTGTAAGCCTGCTATCTGTGTAACAGGCCTGGTCTCATAACAGACCTCTTCTCAGTATACAGGGCTGGTCTCTGTAAAACAGACGTCGTCCATGTATATAACAGGCCAAATCTCTCTATCATAGCCGTGTTCTTTATTTAACATGCCTCATACCTGCGTTACACGTCTATTCTCTGTACGATATTGCTTTATCACAGTATAGCCGGTCTGGTGTCTGTATAACTGGCCTGTTCTCTTTATAACAGGTCTCCTCTCTGTGCAACACGTTCTCTGTATAAATGGTCTGAACTCTTTACAGCTGGCCTCGTTTCTGCATAGGTGGTCCATTCTGTGTATCAATGGTCTGGTCTCTGTATAACATGCCTGGTCTCAGGGCATCAGTTCTGCTCTATGTAACTGGCCTGGTCTCAGTGAAACTGATTTGGTCACTGAATGGGACTGACCTGGTGTCTGCATAATAGTTTAGGTGTTCGCAAACTGGTCTGGTCTGTGTATAACAATTCTAGCTTCTGTGCAACTGGCAACAAGGATAAATCCTGTCTTTGTTGATTCATTCGCTATGAAAACTAAGCGTCTGGTTTTGACATGCCATAGCATTTTGTGTTCGTGGCACCGCCAATTCAGGAATGATTGGTTTTAAAAATGCGTGGAAGGTATGAGAGTAAATACTGTCCTTGAAATAATCTGATAACCTAAATGCTCAATCAGACGTAACCGATCCGCATGTGATGGATTATGTTTGTTGCATCGACTGGTGGTAGTCGTGGGAACCAACCTGTAGTGCGCAGGAAAAGGATGATTGCAACCTCGGTGAAATAATCTGGGGAATAAGAAGCCTGGCGAACGAGGCAGACGTGACCTTTCTGGAAAGCAGAATTCTTGAAGAATGTTAGATGGCTTTTCCTATCGATGTGTGTCTCTTTGACTGTGTAACTCCGTTACCTCCGTTGTTTCTTTTAAACTTCAGAAAATACAGCCTGGAAGTGTTTGGCCATTAAGAAATGCAACTTCTTAACTGTTTGGAAAATTGCTATTCAGAACCAAATACTGACAAGCGCCCAAAACACTCATATCGTTCACAGGTATCTCCCAAGAAAAGTGTGAAGTTGGATAAACAGGGTCCGTGTTTCCAGCACTGAGATTGCAACAATGACCGAAACTTAAGGAAATTGTCTCCATGAGAATTCCGCCTCCACCACAAACACATGGCAAACACAATGTACTCCGATTCACACCAACATATTTTGATATAATTTAAATCTCCGTGGATGCAACTTTGTAGGAATCCTAGGAATTAAAAGGGCCTTCCCGTCGACGAATTGAACTCTCTTGTCACGCGCGACAGGCGGGAATACTAATTACGATACAACGAGACACAAAGTACAAAGGCACTCATAAGAGTCACCAACTGTTCATACCAAAGGCTGTAATTCTAAAGCAAATCGTTTCTGGAGGGAGGAGTTCAAGCTCCAACCGTCTCCGCCAATACCTCTCCCCAAAAGCCGCTGAAACCCTGGTCCATGCCTTTGTCTCTCCTCTCTGCTGGGTTACTTCAACTCCCTTCTCGCCAGTCTCCCATCCATTGCCATCCAACAAAAATCCAACTCATTCAGATCTCATTCTCACCCGCACGAATATGCGCTCCCCGATCTCCCCAGTCCTTGCCAAAATGCACTGGCCGCCTATCCCAGGGAGGATCGATTTCAAGTTCCTCACCCTTGTATTCAAGCCCCTGCACTCCACTGCGCCTCCCGACATCTCTCACTTCCTCTGTCGTCTGAACAGTCACCGTTGCCTTCGTTCCTCCGCTCTCGTCTCCTCCTCGTCACCCGAGTCGTCCGCTCCACCCTCGGCGGCCGTGCCTTCAGCCACTTTGACAGGAGGCTCCGGAAATGCCTTTCTCACTCCCTTCGCCTCGTTCCCTCCCTTCCCATTTTCATGTCTCGTCTGAAGACCTTTCTTTTTGACCGCTCCTTTGGTCACCTTAATCCGCCTCCCCTTGGCTCGGTCCCGGGATCCGTTACTGTAAAGCGCTCTGAGACGTCGTCTTGTGGAGGGCGCTATATAAATCCAAGTGGTTGTTATTGCATATAATTGTCTTATGTTGCACTTTGTCCAATGCCTTGTGAAAATCTAGTTAAACAACGTCTGCTGTACATTCAATCTCCAACTCAGCCTCTTCATCAAACATTATATTAGGTTTGTCCTGCGCGATCTGCCTTTAACACATCCTTGTCGACGGTCCCTTATTAAACCGTATTTTTCAGTGAGAATTTATATTATCCCGAATTGCAGTTTCCAGAAGTTTCCCTACTGAAGTAAGGTTTTTGGCCTGTGGTTATCAGGTTTGTCTTTCTGTCGTTTTTGTACATGGAGTATCATTTGTAAGCTTGAAGTCCTCTGGCACCACTCCAGTGTCCAAAGAGTATTGAAAGTTTGTGGCCAAAGCCTCCGCTATTTCTACCCTTACCTCCCTCAGTACCCCAGGATGCATCCCCATTCGGACCAAGTGATTTACCTAATTTGAGCACCGACAGCACTTTTAGTACCTCCTCTCTGTTGATTTTTTTCATATCCAATTTCTGTTCACGCGCCTGCGATATTGTTGCATTGGTTACATCCTCTCCTTTTGTGAAGACAGTTTCAAAGTACTTATTTAGTACACCAGCCATTCCCTCTGCCTCAAGTAGAAGAATTACACCCAGATTTAATCCCAATTTCCTCCTATATTTGAAAAAGAATACATAGTTAGTATAATACCATGGGAGTGTAAACGTAAAGATGGCTTTCACTTGTCTCGGATTGGCATTGTTTGACCATATCGCCCTTATTTCAACATCGCTGGTTCCGTTAATTCAAAATTTAATCCTAAACGCCCTGAATCTGTCAAACACTGTTGACCTTTCGAGACCGCAGTACATTGTGTGGACATAGTGATGAGGACAGGAATGGATGTCCGAGTGACAGTGATCCAGTGATATAAAACGAATTGAAATCCATCATTTACTATTTGCTATATCTGCAAGTGTTTTATTATTGTGATGATGGCATAAGTTTTGTACTTCTTTTACAGGAGGATTTCAAGAAGAAACCCGAATACTCAATTTCCGTACATAATATTTAATTGCCTAGATGATGAGGATGGGCATCTTGAAGCCGTTCCTCTGGGGAATGGGGAGCCAGTGGAGTCAGGAGAGGTTGGGATTGATAGGGCCACTGAGCCTGGTACGTGAAAGTACACGAGCTGCAGATGTTTGGAAGATCTGCAGCTTGTGAAGGGAAGAGTTCATTAGGAGGGAGTTCCCGTAATTCAAGCCTTTAGTTGACGAATGCATGGGTGACGGTCCATCCATCCCACGGTCCCTCGCCTTGTTTCCTCCCTTGCCTCCTTAGAAGCTTAAATTGTAAGCACAACTTTAACTCAGTCTAAGAGAATTATAGACTTAAGTTGCAAACTTATAGATTTAAAGAACTAGACCTCATAGGGTGTAAATATCCCAATGACCCCATATCAGGCAGCAGTATTTTGTAGAAAACTGCAGCAGAGTAATTGCAACGTATTTGTAAAGCGCATGTCGGTTGGCGCGTTGAAACTGGTTGTTTCTGGTTGGGAAACGACTGTAATGTTGGGTTCATGGTTCTTATCATGACATACGGACATTTGCTGGAAAGCAGTTGGATCATCTATTTGCCTAAATGAGGACCTTGATTAAGCAACTAGTGCTGAGCAACTTGGTATATTCGCCCACAATTTACAATGTCACTACACTTGACTTCACTATATATTCTGTGAAGCATATAGACATTTCAAAACAAAAACAAGTTTAATTTGTTTAGAGTTAGGAGGACGTTCCGGGAAGCTGGACAATAATCAGTGATCAGAACGTAAGCTGTTGGATGGGAACAGGACCGGTGAATTTCCCAGTAAAGGTGGCAATATCCAAAACATGGAACAAGAGAAGCTGAAGGGCCTCACACCAATGCTGTGGCTGGCCCGCCGTTGGACTTGAAGTAGGCCAGAGCCCACCGAGCGGAAGGAGCGGACAGGTTGATAGATGATTGAAGATCATTGAGATTAGGGGAGCAAGGTTTTGAAGTTGAGGACCAGGATCTTGAAAGGTATCATCGGATTGATGTGGAGCCAGTGGAACCGAGATTGGTGTGGGTGAATATATGGCTACTGGTTTTTGAATGAATCGTAGCTTGAGCATTCAGCCCGCTGCCGCCTGAGGGGAAGTGAGGAGTTGGTGAGACCGTCGAGCTTTAGGTTTGTATATTCTAAAGCGGGAATGAGGATCTCGGTGGCCTGTGACAAGAGACGGCGGTGGGTAAATGCGGAATGTGTCGTGGCACAGATGTGGGAGATGACGTACCGTTGCGGGTCGAAGATAATGGAGGTAGAGGGAGCTCGGGAGCCGATGGAAAGAATATCGTTGATGACTTTGACCAGGGCTGCTTTCGTGCTGATGGCTGCTTACGTGAATCCCCAATTGGTAGGATTCGTGGTGGGAATGGCGAGAACGGAAAGAGCGAAGCTGGTGCATGACGTCTTGGTCCAGATCTTTGGAGAGGAATGAGGTTTTGGAGACGGGGCTGTAGCTAGAGAGTAATGAAGGGTCATGGGAAGTTTTTTTTAGAAAGGGCATGATGATAGCTGGGAACAGTGGGGTGGGAATAGAGTGTGGAAACAGTGCCAGTGAATATGAAGTGGTTGATAATGTCGGTTAAAAGAGGGGCCAGGAGCTATTTTACTGAATCCTATATCAATCGCTTTGATACGTCTAGAAGACATGATAAAGTTATATATGAAACCGAAGGATTATTATTGTTATTATTTGATGATGAATGTCAAAAGACTAACTAGTGACTAGTAGGCGTAACACACTTATTTTCTTATTGTGTTTGGATCAAACACTTTTAATGTAAAACACGGAAACTTAAGCTCTCCCTCTTCCGTGCAGGGTCGGACAAACGACAATTTTTTTCCCCATATCTAACAGCGGCCATTCATTTGGGAGGTCTTCTCAAAATCTTTATATCACAATATTGAACAATGTCAATCAGCACAACTGTTTAATACGTGAGTTACTGCTGCAGTTAATTTGAGATGCTGTCATTGTCTAAAAATCAAACACAATTGCACCGTTTGCTGATGATTGGTAATTTCTTCCGTTATATAAGAGACTGGGCCATCTTTCTTCAAAATGGCCAAATTATATTACAGTACTTAATCGAGAATTGCCGAGGGTGTGTGTTTGACACTCACTGAGAGCCTCAACTTTCCTTGGTTTAGTCAAATGAGTTGCCTCTGTGGACAACATGGTGGATGCGGAGTAGTTCTTTGGTGGTTGTGATCCATCATCATTCAATCCGATGCTCTACAAAACATGAATTTGATTAATTTCCGTTTAAGTGAAAACAACATACCGCAAAGAGATATTGAACGTTAAGGCAGGAGCATGTCGCACCTTTTGAATTCCGACTCGACGTGACACTGCTATTTACTGAGGTGCACTGACATTCAAACTCCACATTAAAATCGAAATCGCCAGCAAACTTAGCAAATCTTTGGCAATACGGCAAGAAATGTGTGTTTCAGAATTTTATGTTGGTTCATTCTCTGCCGCTTGTCGGCTACCTGACTCGTTGAGTCAATGAATAAAGAGTATCGCTTGATCTTTTTGTATGTAATTTGATTTGAGTATCATTACGAATTTTGATAAATGTGCAGGAAATGAACAAACTCCGCTTCATTATGGTATTGCCAATTGTATCCATTAAAATTTCAGCTACATGACGTATTTGTGGCTCGTTGGTCTAGTGGTATGATTCTCGCTTCGGGGATTCACAACTGTAGGAAACTGCGAGAGGTCCCGGGTTCAACTCCCGGACGAGCCCGCAGTTTTTACGAAACTCGTCTACGTTTCTCACTCCGACTGATTTTGACTCGTATTATGCAAAGATCAGTGGTGTTAATGGCCAATTCAGTTTGGGTAATTAAGTAAGACTTATAGAGAAAGCGCTGCAGTGTTATCATACAAAATACTCCAAAATTCTTGTTTGCAGCAATATTCCTCTTTCCAGTAGTTTCGATCTAGCATTTTGCTCTATCGGGCCTTAGATTTGATGATATCAACAATTTCAAAAAACGCGCAGGAAATCAACAATGACCGCCATTTTTCTATCGCCAATGTATTCCTTTATATTAGCAGCAACGTATTGATCAAGTTGCTCTTTGCTCTTGGAATATGATTCTCGTCATTCTGGATTGTCCATTGAACAAGAAATGAGAGAGTTCCCGGATTCAAATCCCAGACGATCCCAAATATTAATCGATTTTTTTTCATAGTTATCAATAGCTCTGTTTTTTTCGATCTAATAAATTTTCAGGCCGTCAGGAATGTAGGAACCGGCGATTCCAACAAGATAGCATATGCGATTTCAAGAACGCACCAACAAGAACATAGAGAGCGCCCCAGTACTGTACCAGAGCGGCAGCCCCGATATTCAAACGGCGACTTTCTGAGTCGATGCTGATAAATCATGCAGTCGGACCATAAATAAATAAAACGTGTTTCCGCCAGGTTTCGAACCTGGGACCTTTCGCGTGTTAGGCGAATGTGATAACCACTACACTACGGAAACCTGTCCGCAGATTGCTGCTAATTCCATTCTTAAATTAATGTTTTATTTATTATTTAAATCCAGATTAAGCCTTCCTGCCGCTATGCTTTTACCATCTGTTTGAAAGAGATACCAAATAGTCCCTCTCCTCGGCAGTTATCCATGCAATTTTGTTTCTTTTTAGTTACCTAACTAATTCACTTTTGAATGCTTTCATTAAATCTACTTACACCACAATTTCACGCCGAGCGTTGGAGACCCGAACAAGTTTCAGGTCTCCCCTTCTTTTCTTTTGCCAAATATATTAAATCGGTGTCCTCTGGTTACCGACCCATGTTCAAAGGACAGATTTTCTCCTTTTCAGGTGATCGAAGTGGTGGGTGCACGGTCGAACAATCTTTACACTATTGACAATAACAACACTAACAACAAAAATAACAATACGGAAACAAAGATTATAACGACAAATTATAACTATAATACTGTACTACTTGCAATTGGTATAGCCATTTCACGTCGGGAGGACAGCTGAAGCGCGACACAAGGTTTGCATCGGATGGTTCAGAGAATCATGTGCTGTAATTTGACATTGCATGTACTTAGGAAATGCTGTTGTGCTGCTGTTTTCAAACACAACAAAGCATTATTTTCAGAATTGTTATCTTGGAAATAATGAAGTTATACTTTCCGGATTAATGTGCAGCAAATTAGCAATTACAAAGCACGCCAATGGTCTTCGGGCTTATTATTATTTATGCTGCTCTTCTGTGGCATTCTTTGTCATCTTTGTCATGAGCCCTGTGGGTCGGCAGTTTTCCTAGTCATGGCAGATTGGCCAGTGTGGGTCTTAGACATAATGTGAAGGGTGACGTTTGTCTCTCGACAGCGATTCTTCCACTCTTGTCCTTTTAATCCTGGAAATCAAAATCCTAACTTGTCTGGTGGCCCTTGATGTGGAAACAGCGGATAACAGAGAGCATTGTGAGTTCGGAAGGGTAAAGAAGCCAGTTACATGGAAGCGAAGTGTGAGCGTGATGAGGATAGGGCTGGGGAGCAAATTTGATCAGCCAGAATTGACAGTGCATGGTATCTAGCGAATTTTACTTCAGTCTCTGTGAGTTGCTGCCCAGTGACCATGTCCTCGCTTTTTACTCAGTCCCTCGTTAGGTATGAATTATATGCACGTTATCTTGCATCGATATGCGACTTTGGTTTATCCTTTCCTCTGACCTCTTCTCCTGCATTACCTGGTTCGCTGTGATCAATGAGCACTCCAGCCTAAATCATACAGAGACACATTAACTCCGATTCACTCTCCGCGCTCTCCTCGGTCAATGCTCCACATTTTAATTGTAGCAATGTGTGAAATCAAGGAAGGCAATTTCAGAATTTAAAATTTAAAATAATTTCAGAAGCCGTAAAGTTTTAATTTGTAAATTAATTGTGACAACGACTTTGCAGGGAAATTACGCCCAGCAATGTCGCAAAAAAGCGATTTCGAATGTGAGCCCAGATGATATCCATGTGAGTTTGAAGATAACAACTTCTTACACAGAGTAGAGAAGACGTCACAAAAAATCGTATAGAATGAAGTCTATAAAGCGAGGAACAGTGAAGACAGATCCCTAATTATTCTGATACCTGCAATTAATATGATCCCCTTATTTAAAACTCCATAATTAACTCATTTCTCAAAGTATCTGAAGCGACGAGAGTGGGATTCGAACCCACGCGTGCAGAGCACAATGGATTAGCAGTCCATCGCCTTAACCACTCGGCCACCTCGTCTGCTGCAAAGCCTTACAAAGCCTCAAAACAGAAGTCTGCATTTGAAATATTGCTGATTGATAACAAAAGGGATGCTTTTTTGCGTAAAGAACTGAAAGAAGAGTTGTGTTACTGAGTGAGAACAGAGTTTATTACCGGAAGAGAAATCACAATTGTTTACATTCGCTGTTCGACGGCAACAATTAAATTTGAATTGGCATTTGTTCAAGCAATAACAACTAAAACTGGAATTATATTTTTGAAAAAAGCTGCAGAAGTAACAATGGCCAGATATAGACATCAACAGTCTGTGTCTACCTCTCATCGAATATTGTGATTTACCATTTCAGCCTTGGCACCAACACTTGATTTTACTAAATTAATCTCAATAAAATTCGAATATTTAATATAATAATTCAGAGTTCAACAATAATAGCAATAGCATAAGTTTACGAATTCACTCCAGTTAGCAACGACAAATTCATCAGCATTACGGCGTCTGGATTATTCTCTTGAAAGCGATATTACGCGTGAATGTCTCTCAGTTAAGAAATCAAGAGCAATGTGTCGATCAAAAATATTCTACTCCATGTATCACGCAATTTCCGATATAAGCGTTTATACTTAGAGGTCAGGCATCATGATTCATTACTAGGAAACCCTTTCTTTTTAATCATTCAATTCTAATGTCACCATTTCAGCATCAAATGAGGTTCTTGGGAACGCTTTTGATGTCATTGAGAAAAAATTATGACATGAATGAACATTTAGGTAACTCGTTGCTGACAAAAACATATAGAACTTGGTGTACGTGTACTATAATTTTCTTCAAAAATATGTAGACAGAAGTCTCTGTGGCGCAATGAGTTAGAGCGTTCTGCTGTTAACCGAATGTTTGGTGGTTCAATCCCACACTGGGAAGATCCTTTTCTGTAAGAAATATATTCTTCTACAATTCTTTCCTCTCACTTGAAATAATGTCACGAACGACTTCAGAACTGCTGGTCTTTATATATTGTTTCCATTACCTGTTTTTTTTTTAACCGACATGTTGCTGGAACGTTTGATAAAATTTCCAAATCACTCGTCGCAGGATATGTTGGAACACCATTCCTGTCACTCTCTCGCTCACATATTCTTTCTGCCTCACTTCCTTTTTGTTTGATTTTCTCTATCTCTCTCTCTCTCCTCTCTCTCTCTCTCTCTCTCTCTCTCTCTCTCTCTCTCTCTCTCTCTCTCTGTCAATCTCTCTGCCTCTCTCTCGTTCTCCCTCGTTTGTTCTCTCTCTCCTCTCTCTCCTCTCTCTCTCTCTCTCTCTCCTCTCTCCCTTTTTCTCTCTCTCCCCGTCACTCTCTCTCCCTCTCTCTTCTCTCTCTCTCTCTCTCTCTCTCTCTCTATCAATCTCACTCAATCTCTCTCTGTCCCTCTCCCTGATTGTCTCTGCCTCTCCATCGCAGTCTTTCTGAAAGTCCTCACGAGGATACAGGAAATGGACACTGGGAATTGTCCAGTCCTCACATCTCATGTGGCCTCACTCTGTCCAAGGATCCTTGCGTTTGACATGACGCCTTATCTGAATTTCGAGACATGTCTATTTGAAGGGATTTTTAACCCTGAAATGTGAACCTGAAAGCTGGCTCCTACTTACTGTTAATAAACTGAGTCGATTATAATAATAATAAATCTTGCATTTGATATAGCGCTTTTCACGTCGGGAGGACGTCACAAAGCGCTTCACAGAACACACTCTAATGTGAATTGAATATATTTGTGGATGAAAGCGGCAGCCAATTGCGCACAGTAATGTCCCACAAACAGTCATGGATTGAAAATGACCAATTTATTATTGTTTGGCTTTTGGTGTGAATATTAATAGGCGCATGGAGTAAGGAAACTTGCCTATGTTTCGCGCTCTGTCTGGAATTGAACTCAGGTCTCTCACTTGCAAAGCGAGTGCTCTTACCACTGAGCTGCAGGATTGGGTGGATTAATGGAATATTCCTAAGATTTTGCCTATATGAGAATCAAACCCGTGTCCTCACGCTGGTGAGGCGTGCGCTTTTGCCAATATGCTACAGGACTGCATAATAGTAGGCTGGTGTAGTTACTGTGTGTGCGTTGCATTCCCCAAAGCAGCGTCGTACAGCGACTATGTATGTTACATTGCAAAGAGAGGCCCAGTGTTGAGCCTATAAGTGTTAGACTGCCTAAAGCAGCCTAGTGTACTGTCTATGTCTGCTATACTGCCCACTGGAGGCCAGTGTGGTGACTGTGCGGTTTGCCTGCCTACAGGAGCTCAATGTAATATCTGTATCGATTACACCGGTGTAACCGCTACAGATATTACATTGAGCTCCTGTAGGCAGGCTAACATGCACAGTCACTACACTGGCCTCCTGTGGGCAATATAGCACGCATAGAAAGTACACTAGGCTGCTTTGGGCAGTCTAACACTTATAGGCTCAACACTGGGCCCCTCTTTGCAACGTAACAGACATAGTCACTGTACGACGCTGCTTTGGGGAATGCAACGCACACACAGTAGCTACACCAGCTACTATTATGCAGTCCTGTACCATATTGGCAAGAGCGCACGCCTCACGAGCGAGAGGGCACGGGTTTGATTCTCAGATAGGCAAAATCTTAGGAATATTCCATTAATCCACCCAATCATGTAGCTCAGTGGTAAGAGCACTCGCTTTGCAAGTGAGAGACCTGACTTCAATTCCAGTCAGGGTGAAACCTTAGGCAAGTTTCCTTACTCCACACATCTAATAATAATCCCTCCAAAATCAAAAACAATAATAAATTGGTCATTTTCAATCCATGACTGTTTGTGGGACATTACTGTGCGCAACTGGCTGCCGCGTTCACCCACAAATATAGTCAATTCGCTTTACAGTGTGTTCTGTGAAGCGCTTTGCGACGTCCTCCCGACGTTAAAAGCGCTATATCAAATGCAAGGATTATTATTATTATAATCGACTCTGTTTATTAACAGTAAGTAGGAACCAGCTTTCAGGTTCACATTTCAGGGTTAAAAATCCCTTCAAATAGACATGTCTCGAAATTCTGATAAGGCGTTGTGTCAAACGCAAGGATACGTGGACTGAGTGAGGCCACATGAGATGTGAGGACTGGACAAATCCCAGTGTCGATTCCCTGGATCCTCGTGAGGAGAAAGAAAGACTGCGATGGAGAGGGAGAGACAATCAGGGAGAGGGACAGAGAGAGAGAGTGAGAGTGATAAAGAGAGAGTGAGAGAAAGCGAGAGAGAAAGAGAGAGAGACAGAGAGAGTGACAGAGAGAGAGAGAGAGAGAGAGAGAGAGAGAGAGAGAGAGAGAGAGAGAGAGAGAGAGAGAGAGAGAGAGAGTCAAACAAAAAGGCAGTGAGGCAGAAAGAATATGGGAGCGAGAGAATGACAGGAATGGTGTTCTAACATATCCTGCGACGACTGGTTTGGAAATTTATCAAATGTTTCAGCAATATGTCGGTTAAAAAAAAACGTGTAATGGAAACAATATATAAAGACCAGCAGTTCTGAAGTCGTTCATGACATTATTTCAAGTGAGAGGAAAGAATTGTAGAAGAATATATTTCTTACAGAAGAGGATCTTCCCAGTGTGGGCTTGAACCACCAACCATTCGGTTAACAGCAGAACGCTCTAACCCATTGCGCCACAGAGACTTCTGTCTACATATTTTTCAAGAAAATTACAGCGTTTCGTTGAAAAATTTTATGTCACGGGCAGGAACTGAGTTGATAAGTCATCACAACACCAGTAACTGAGGTACTCAAAGCTGATATCTTAATACCAATCAATGGAAACTCCCTGATCACTGTGTGATGTTGGAAAGTTTGCTCAACAGGCACTTTGTTCTGCCACAGCAGATATTTAAATCAAGTACAAAAGTCTTTAAAACTTTACTTGGATCAAACAGCAACTAATTTAGGAACAGCGATTTTCAGAGAAGAGTTTAAAATGTAAACAGCAATATAAGAGTTACATGACCGCAGATAACCATTAGTTCTTGTACTCACGCTAAGCTGGAAAGCGTTACAAAGAAATATTGCAAATTGAACTTGTTGGTTGGTTCCGGTGTCTTTTTTTTCAATATATTTTGAAATATTCCTCAATTGGTTCATTACTTAATGGGAACATCTTTTAGTTTTTCTTGGAAATTCAACGGCATCCTACCATCTTTATTCCGGTTGCATTCAAAAGCATTCTTGCATTCAAAGTACTTGCAGGAAGATATGTACATGTTGCCACTGAATGGAATTGCTGGAGCTGGAGGAGTGAAGCTGAGTTATGCTGGATTGAAAGTGGTCGAATGGCCATTGATACTGTCACAGCTCTTTCTGTTCAAAAATAAAAAGATGTACAAGAACGAACAAGATCGTAAGCATTTGATAGCGGTGGGATTCGAACCCACGTCCCCGAAGAGACTGGAGCCTAAATCCAGCGCCTTAGACCGCTCGGCCACGCTATCCCCTGCTTGCCTTTGTCTGCAAGATGAATTATACCGTCGTGTCACACTATTCATGTCAAAAGTTTCTCCTGCCATGACAGAGAGCTGCGTCCATACTCCGACAAACTGTTCACTTTGCTTCCGTAAAAGTGCACCGACTTTAGTAAATTCATCAACAATTTCAACAGTTATTTAACCCGTATTCAAACAAACCAGGTGTAGAAGCATTTGTTTTTGATCCATTTATCGATATTCATCAGCTCACTGAAGTTTCCGTAGTGCAGTGGTTATCATATACGCCTCACACTCGAATGGTCCCGCATTCGAAACCTGGCGGAAACATTTATTTAACATTTATTTAACAATAATTGACAAAATGCAATGCAGAGTGTTTGGTTTACACTTGGACCTCTAAGAATAGGACAATGGAGTTGAAGCGAGGAGAAGTGCATTTTAAGGTTTTACAGTGAAAATTTAAAATAGATAGAGAGTGATTGCTGTGCATTAAACGAGGGGACTGAAGTTCAACAACATTGGTGACAACGGAAGGACGGGAAACACACAGTGAAGGTCAGTGTCAGCTCAGTGCATCAGAACTCAACGCTGCACAAGGAAAAGTTGGCAGAGAATCTTCAAATCTTACATCCCAGACATAGTCTATTTGGCGCATTTTACCTCTGCCACCTCTTTGGAAGAGCTATAAAATTAGTGTCACTCATCCTTTCTTTCCCCACAGCCTTGGAGATGTATACTTTGAAAATATATCCAGTTGGCTCATGAAAGTTATTGTTGCATCTGTTTGCACCACCCCTTCAAGCAATTCCATCCAAATAGTAACAACTCCGTGGTTAACTAAATTTCTCTGGCTCAGCATCAACCGTGTAGAAATAGCATTCCTGTCAGGAAAGCCTAGAACACGTACACCAAGTTCTATATGTTTTTGTCAGCAACGAGTTACCTAAATGTTCATTCATGTCATAATTTTTTCTCAATGACATCAAAAGCGTTCCCAAGAACCTCATTTGATGCTGAAATAGCGACATTAATATGGAATTATTAAAAAAAAGGGTTTCCTAGCAATGAATCATGTTGCCTGACCTCTGAGTAGAAACGCGTATATCGAAAATTGCATGATACATGTAAAAGAATATTTTTGATCGACACATTGCTCTTGATTTCTTAACTGAGAGACATTCACGCGTAATATCGCTTTCAAGAGAAAAATCCGGACTTCGAAATGCTGATGAATTTGTCGTTGCTAATTGGAGTGAATTCGAAACTTATGCTATTGCTATTATTGTTGAACTCTGAATTATTATATTAAATATTCGAATTTTATTGAGATTAATTGAGTAAAACAAGTGTTGGTGCCAAGGCTGAAATGGTAAATCACAATATTCGATGAGAGGTAGACACAGACTGTTGATGTCTATATCTGGCCATTGTTACTTCTGTAGCTTTTTCAAAAATATAATTCCAGTTTTAGTTGTTATTGCATTAACAAATGCCAATTCAAATTTAATTGTTGCCGTCGAACAGCGAATGTAAACAATTGTGATTTCTCTTCCGGTAATAAACTCTGTTCTCACTCAGTAACACAACTCTTCTTTCAGTTCTTTACGCAAAAAAGCATCCCTTTTGTTATCAATCAGCAATATTTCAAATGCAGACTTCTGTTTTGAGGCTTTGTAAGGCTTTGCAGCAGACGAGGTGGCCGAGTGGTTAAGGCGATGGACTGCTAATCCATTGTGCTCTGCACGCGTGGGTTCGAATCCCACTCTCGTCGCTTCAGATACTTTGAGAAATGAGTTAATTATGGAGTTTTAAATAAGGGATCATATTATTTGCCGGTATCAAAATAACTAGGGATCTGTCTTCACTGTTCCTCGCTTTATAGACTTCATTCGATACGATTTTTTGTGACGTCTTCTCTACTCTGTGTAAGAAGTTGTTATCTTCAAACTCACATTGATATCATCTGGGCTCACATTCGAAATCGCTTTTTTGCGACATTGCTGGGCGTAATTTCCCTGCAAAGTCGTTGTCACAATTAATTTACAAATTAAAACTTTACGGCTTCTGAAATTATTTTAAATTTTAAATTCTGAAATTGCCTTCCTTGATTTCACACATTGCTACAATTAAAATGTGGAGCATTGACCGAGGAGAGCGCGGAGAGTGAATCGGAGTTAATGTGTCTCTGTATGATTTAGGCTGGAGTGCTCATTGATCACAGCGAACCAGGTAATGCAGGAGAAGAGGTCAGAGGAAAGGATAAACCAAAGTCGCATATCGATGCAAGATAACGTGCATATAATTCATACCTAACGAGGGACTGAGTAAAAAGCGAGGACATGGTCACTGGGCAGCAACTCACAGAGACTGAAGTAAAATTCGCTAGATACCATGCACTGTCAATTCTGGCTGATCAAATTTGCTCCCCAGCCCTATCCTCATCACGCTCACACTTCTCTTCCATGTAACTGGCTTCTTTACCCTTCCGAACTCACAATGCTCTCTGTTATCCGCTGTTTCCACATCAAGGGCCACCAGACAAGTTAGGATTTTGATTTCCAGGATTAAAAGGACAAGAGTGGAAGAATCGCTGTCGAGAGACAAACGTCACCCTTCACATTGTGTCTAAGACCCACACTGGCCAATCTGCCATGACTAGGAAAACTGCCGACCCACAGGGCTCATGACAAAGATGACAAAGAATGCCACAGAAGAGCAGCATAAATAATAATAAGCCCTAAGACCATTGGCGTGCTTTGCAATTGCTAATTTGCTGCACATTAATCCGGAAAGTATAACTTCATTATTTCCAAGATAACAATTCTGAAAATAATGCTTTGTTGTGTTTGAAAACAGCAGCACACAGCATTTCCTAAGTACATGCAATGTCAAATTACAGCTCATGATTCTCTGAACCATCCGATGCAAACCTTGTGTCGCGCTTCAGCTGTCCTCCCGACGTGAAATGGCTATACCAATTGCAAGTAGTACAGTATTATAGTTATAATTTGTCGTTATAATCTTTGTTTCCGTATTGTTATTTTTGTTGTTAGTGTTGTTATTGTCAATAGTGTAAAGATTGTTCGACCGCGCACCCAGCACTTCGATCACCTGAAAAGGAGAAAATCTGTCCTTTGAACATGGGTCGGTAACCAGAGGACACCGATTTAATATATTTGGCAAAAGAAAAGAAGGGGAGACCTGAAACTGGTTCGGGTCTCCAACGCTCGGCGTGAAATTGTGGTGTAAGTAGATTTAATGAAAGCATTCAAAAGTGAATTAGTTCGGTAACTAAAAAGAAACAAAATTGCATGGATAACTGCCGAGGAGAGGGACTATTTGGTATCTCTTTCAAACAGATGGTAAAAGCATAGCGGCAGGAAGGCTTAATCTGGATTTAAATAATAAATAAAACATAACTTTAAGAATGGAATTAGCAGCAATCTGCGGACAGGTTTCCGTAGTGTAGTGGTTATCACATTCGCCTAACACGCGAAAGGTCCCAGGTTCGAAACCTGGCGGAAACACGTTTTATTTATTTATGGTCCGACTGCATGATTTATCAGCATCGACTCAGAAAGTCGCCGTTTGAATATCGGGGCTGCCGCTCTGGTACAGTACTGGGGCGCTCTCTATGTTCTTGTTGGTGCGTTCTTGAAATCGCATATGCTATCTTGTTGAAATCGCTCGTTCCTACATTCCTGACGGCCTGAAAATTTATTAGATCGAACAAAACAGAGCTATTGACAACTATGAAAAAAAAAGATTAATATTTGGGATCGTCTGGGATTTGAATCGGGGAACTCTCTCATTTCTTGTTCAATGGACAATCCAGAATGACGAGAATCATATTCCAAGAGCAAAGAGCAACTTGATCAATACGTTGCTGCTAATATAAAGGAATACATTGGCAATAGAAAAATTGCGATCATTGTTGATTTCCTGCGCGTTTTTTGAAATTGTTGATATCATCAAATCTAAGGCCCGATAGAGCAAAATGCTAGATCGAAACTACTGGAAAGAGGAATATTGCTGCAAACAAGAATTTTGGAGTTTTTTGTATGATAACACTGCAGCGCTTTCTCTGTAAGTCTTACTTAATTACCCAAACTGAATTGGCCATTAACACCACTGATCTTTGCATAATACGTGCCAAAATCAGTCGGAGTGAGAAACGTAGATGAGCTTCGTAAAAACTGTGGGCTCGTCCGGGAGTTGAACCCGGGACCTCTCGCAGTTTCCTACAGTTGTTAATCCCCGAAGCGAGAATCATACCCCTAGACCAACGAGCCACAAATACGTCATGTAGCTGAAATTTTAATGGATACAATTGGCAATACCATAATGAAGCGGAGTTTGTTCATTTCCTGCACATTTATCAAAATTCGTAATGATACTCAAATCAAATTACATACAAAAAGATCAAGCGATACTCTTTATTCATTGACTCAACGAGTCAGGTAGCCGACAAGCGGCAGAGAATGAACCAACATAAAATTCTGAAACACACATTTCTTGCCGTATTGCCAAAGATTTGCTAAGTTTGCTGGCGATTTCGATTTTAATGTGGAGTTTGAATGTCAGTGCACCTCAGTAAATAGCAGTGTCACGTCGAGTCGGAATTCAAAAGGTGCGACATGCTCCTGCCTTAACGTTCAATATCTTTTGCGGTATGTTGTTTTCACTTAAACGGAAATTAATCAAATTCATGTTTTGTAGAGCATCGGATTGAATGATGATGGATCCACAACCACCAAAGAACTACTCCGCATCCACCATGTTGTCCACAGAGGCAACTCATTTGACTAAACCAAGGAAAGTTGAGGCTCTCAGTGAGTGTCAAACACACCCCCTCGGCAATTCTCGATTAAGTACTGTAATATAATTTGGCCATTTTGAAGAAATATGGCGCAGTCTCTTATATAACGGAAGAAATTACCAATCATCAGCAAACGGTGCAATTGTGTTTGATTTTTAGACAATGACAGCATCTGAAATTAACTGCAGCAGTAACTCACGTATTAAACAGTTGTGCTGATTGACATTGTTCAATATTGTGATACAAAGATTTTGAGAAGACCTCCCAAATGAATGGCCGCTATTAGATATTGAAAAAAATTGTCGTTTGTCCGACCCTGCACGGAAGAGGGAGAGCTTAAGTTTCCGTGTTTTACATTAAAAGTGTTTGATCCAAGCACAATAAGAAAATAAGTGTGTTACGCCTACTAGTCACTAGTTAGTCTTTTGACATTCATCATCAAATAATAACAATAATAATCCTTCGGTTTCATATATAACTTTATCATGTCTTCTAGACGTATCAAAGCGATTGTGATAGTGTTCAGTAAAATAGCTCCTGGCCCCTCTTTTAACCGACATTATCAACCACTTCATATTCACTGGCACTGTTTCCACACTCTATTCCCACCCCACTGTTCCCAGCTATCATCATGCCCTTTCTAAAATAAACCTTCCCATAACCTTTCATTACTCTCTAGCTACAGCTCCGTCTCCAAAACCTCATTCCTCTCCAAAGATCTGGACCAAGACGTCATGCACCAGCTTCGCTCTTTCCGTTCTCGCCATTCCCACCACGAATCCTACCAATTGGGGTTTCACGTAAGCAGCCATCAGCACGATAGCAGCCCTGGTCAAAGTCATCAACGATATTCTTTCCATCGGCTCCCGAGCTCCCTCTACCTCCATTATCTTCGACCCGCAACGGTACGTCATCCACCACATCTGTGCCACGACACATTCCGCATTTACCCACCGCCGTCTCTTGTCACAGGCCACCGAGATCCTCATTCCCGCTTTAGAATATGCAAACCTAAAGCTCGACGGTCTCACCAACTCCTCACTTCCCCTCAGGCGGCAGCGGGCTGAATGCTCAAGCTACGATTCATTCAAAAACCAGTAGCCATATATTCACCCACACCAATCTCGGTTCCACTGGCTCCACATCAATCCGATGATACCTTTCAAGATCCTGGTCCTCAACTTGAAAACCTTGCTCCCCTAATCTCAATGATCTTCAATCATCTATCAACCTGTCCGCTCCTTCCGCTCGGTGGGCTCTGGCCTACTTCAAGTCCAACGGCGGGCCAGCCACAGCATTGGTGTGAGGCCCTTCAGCTTCTCTTGTTCCATGTTTTGGAATTCCATCCCACAGACTCTCAAACAAGCCACCTTTGCTGGGAAATTCACCGGTCCTGTTCCCATCCAACAGCTTAGGTTCTGATCACTGATTATTGTCCAGCGTCCCGGAACGTCCTCCTAAATCTAAACAAATTAAATTTGTTTTTGTTTTTATATGTCTATATGCTTCACAGAATATATTGTGAAGTGTAGTGACATTGTAAATTGTGGGCGAATATACCAAGTTGCTCAGCAACAGTTGCTTAATCAAGGTCCTCATTTAGGCAAATAGATGTTCCAACTGCTTTCCAGCAAATGTCCGTATGTCATGATAAGAAACATGAACCCAACATTGCAGTTGTTTCCCAAACAGAAACAACCTGTTTCAACGCGCCAACCGACATGCGCTTTACAAATACGTTGCAATTACTCTGCTGCAGTTTTCTACAAAATAATGCTGCCTGGTATGGGGCCATTGGGATATTTACACGCTATGAGGTCTAGTTGTTTCAATCTATAAGTTTGCAACATAAGTCTATAATTCTCTTAGACTTTGAGTTAAAGTTGTGTTTACAATTTAAGCTTTTAGGGAGGCAAGGGAGGAAACGAGGCGAGGGACCGTGGGATGGAGGGGCCCTCACCCATGCATTCGTCAACTTAAAGCTTGAATTACGGGAATTCACTCCTAATGAACTCTTCCCTTCACAATCTGCAGATCTTCCAAACATCTGCAGCTCGTGTACTTTCACGTACCAGGCTCAGTGGCTCTATCAATCCCAACCTCTGCTGACTCCACTGGCTCCCCATTCCCCTGAGGAACGGGTTCAAGATGCCCATCCTCATCATCTAGGCAATTAAATATTACGTACGGAAATTGAGTATTCGGGTTTCTTCTTGAAATCCTCCTGTAAAAGAAGTACAAAGCTTATGCTATCATCATAATAATAAACACTTGCAGATATAGCAAATAGTAAATGATGGATTTCATTTCGTTTTTTATCACTGGATCACTGTCACTCGGATATCCATTCCTGTCGTCATCACTATGTCCACACAATGTGCTGCGGTCTAGAAAGGTCAACAGTGTTTGACAGAGTCAGGGCGTTGAGGATTAAATTATGAATTAACGGAAGCATCGATGCTGAAATAAGGGCGATATGGTCAAACAATGCCAATCCGAGACAAGTCAAAGCTATCTTTAAGTTTACACTCCCATGGTATTATACTAACTATGTATTCTTTTTCAAACATAGGAGGAAATTGGGATTAAATATGGGTGTAAATCTTCTACTTGAGGCAGAGGGAATGGCTGGTGTACTAAATAAGTACTTTGAAACTGTCTTCACAACAGGAGAGGATGTAACCAATGCAACAATATCGCAGGCGCGTGAACAGAAATTGGATATGATAAAAATCAACAGAGAGGAGGTACTAAAAGGGCAGTCGGTGCTCAAATTAGGAAAAGCACGTGGTCCGAATGGGGATGCATCCTGGGGTGCTGAGGGAGGTAAGGGTTGAAATAGCGGAGGCTTTGGCCACAAACTTTCAATACTCATTGGACACTGGAGTGGTGCCAGAGGACTTCAAGCTTGCAAATGATACTCCCATGTACAAAAACGACAGAAAGACAAACCTGATAACCACAGGCCGAAAACCTTACTTCAGTAGGGAAACTTCTGGAAACTGCAATTCGGGATAATATAAATTCTCACTGAAAAATATGGTTTAATAAGGGACCGTCGACAAGGATGTATTAACGGCAGATCGCGCATGACAACCCTAATAGAATAGTTTGATGAAGAGGCGAGTTGGAGATTGAATGTACAGCAGACGTTGTTCAACTAGATTTTCGCAAGGCATTGGACACAGTGCCACATAAGACAATTATATGCAACAACAACCACTTGGATTTATATAGTGCCCTCCACACCGGACGTCGTCTCAGAGCGCTTTACAGTAATGGATTCCGGGACCGAGCCAAGGGGAGGCGGATTAAGGTGACCAAAGGCGCGGTCGAAAAGAAAGGTCTTTAGAAGAAACCTGAAAATGGGTAGGGATGCTGCGAGGCGAAGGGAGTGAGGAAGGCATTTCCGGAGCCTCCTGTCAAAGTGGCTGAAGGCACGGCCGCCGAGGGTGGTGCGGACGACTGGGGGGACGAGGAGGAGACCAGAGTGGAGGAACGAAGGCAACGGTTACTGTTCAGAGGACAGAGGAAGTGAGAGATGTCGGGAGGCGCAGTGGAGTGCAGGTGCTTGAATACAAGGGTGAGGAACTTGAAATCGATCCACCCTGGGATAGGCAGCCAGTGCATTTTGGCAAGGACTGGGGAGATCGGGGAGCGGATATTCGTGCGGGTGAGAATGCAGGCGGCAGAGATCTGAATGAGTTTGATTTTTGTTGGATGGTATTGGATGGGAGACTGGCGAGAAGTGCGTTGAAGTAGCCCAGCAGTGAGGTGAGACAAAGGCATGGACCAGGGTTTCAGCGGCTTTTGGGGAGAGGTATTGGCGGAGACGGGCATTGCGTCGGAGTTGGAAGAAGGCGGTCCTGGTGAGGGAATGGATGTCGGGGGTGGAAGGATAATTGGGGGTCGAACTTAACGCCTATGCTGCGTACGGGTTCGGAGAGTTTTAGTAGGAGATCGGGTAGATGGAGGAGTTGAGAGCCGTGAGATTTTGGACGTTGACTAGAGTCGAAAATTATTGCTTCCGTCTTGTCATCGTTCAGCTGAAGCAAGTTTGCGACGAGATGAGCTGGATGAAGGAGGAAAGGCGGTGGAGCAGGATGACTGTGTCGAACGCCGAGAGAGGTCCAGGAGGAAGAGACTCAGGGTGTGCACTGGTCACAGATGGAGAGGATGTCGTTTGTGACATTCACAAGCTCTCTCCTGCAGTCGAAAACCGGACTGGAGGGGTTCGAAGAGGGAATGGGTGTAGAGGTGTGCGCGGATTTGATTGTCAACATCTCGTTCTCGGACTTTGCGACGAAGGGCGGGTTAGAAGTGGGGCGGAAGTGGATGGGCTTTGAGGGATCTGGGAAATTTTTTGAAAAGGGAAGTGATGACAGCAGTTTTGAGGGAGGTATGAATTGATCCGGAGGAGAGGGACGGTTTGTTGGAGTCAGCCAGTAGTGATCGAAAAATATTAATAATAATAATGCTTACATTTGATATAGCGCTTTTCACGTCGGGAGAACGTCCCAAAGCGCTTCACAGAACACACTGTAAATTGAATTGACTGTGTATTTGTATGCGAACGCGGCAGTCAATTGCGCACAGCAATGTCCCACAAACAGTCGTAGATTGAAAATGAGCAATTTAATTATTGTTTTTGGTTTTTGGAGGGATTTCGCCCTGCCTGGAATTGAACTCAGGTCTCTCGCTTGCAAAGCGAATACTCAAAACACTGAGCTGCAGGACTCCACAATGAGCGAAAGAGAGAAAGCGTGAGAGAGAGGGGGGGTGGGGTGTTTTAGAATTTCCAGCCTTTGGTATGAACAGTTGGTGACTCTTATGAGTGCCTTTGTACATTGTGTCTCGTTGTAAAGTGGTTACTATTCTCGCCTGTCGCGTCTGACAACGGAGTTCAATTCCCCGACGGGAAGGTCCTTTTAGTCCCTAGGATTCCTGCAAAGTTACATCCACGGAGATTTAAAGTAAATTAAAATGTTAGTGTGAATCGGAGTACATTGTGTTTGCCATGTGTTTGTGGCGGAGGCGGAATTCTCAGGGAGACAATTTCCTTAAGTTTCCTGTCATTGTTGCAATCTCAGTGCTGGAGACACGGACCCTGTTCATCCAATTTCACACTTTTCTTGGGAGATACTTGTGGGATATTAGTGTTTTGGGCGCTTGTCAGTATTTGGTTCTGAATAGCAATTTTCCAAACAGTTAAGAAGTTGCGTTTCTTAATGGCCAAACACTTCCAGGCTGTATTTTCTGAAGTTTAAAAGAAACAACTGAGGTAACGGAGTTACACAGTCAAAGAGACACACATCGATAGGAAACGCCATCTAATATTCTTCAGGAATTCTGCTTTCCAGAAAGGTCATGTCTGCCTCGTTCGCCAGGCTTCTCATTCCCCAGATTATTTGACTGAGTTTACAATCATCCATTTCCTCCGCACTACGGCGTAGTTCCCACGACTACCAGCAGTCGACGCAACAAACATAATCCATCACATGCGGATCGGTTACGTCTGATTGAGCATTTAGGTTATCAGATAATGTCAAGGACAGTACTTACTCTCATATCTTCCTACCATTTTTAAAACCAATCATTCCTGAATTGGCGGTGCCACGAACACAAAATGCTATGGCCTGTCAAAACCAGATGCTTAGTTTTCATAGCGAATGAATCCACAAAGACAGGATTTATCCTTGTTGCCAGTTCCACAGGAAGCCAGAATTGTTATACACAGACCAGACCAGTATGCAAACACCGGAACTATTATGCAGACACCAGGTCAGTCCCATTCAGTGACCAAATCAGTTTTACTGAGACCAGGCCAGTTACATAGAGCAGACCTGATGCCCTGAAACCAGGCATGTTATACAGAGACCAAATTATACACAGAATGGACCAGCTATGCAGAAACGATGCCAGCTGTAAAGAGTTCAGACCATTTATACAGAGAACGTGTTGCACAGAGAGGAGACCTGTTATAAAGAGAACAGGCCAGTTATACAGACACCAGACTGGCCATACTGTGATAAAGCAATATCGTACAGAGAATAGACGTGTAACGCAGATATGAGGCATGTTAAATAAAGAACACGGCTATGATAGAGAGATTTGGCCTGTTATATACATGGACGACGTCTGTTTTACAGAGACCAGGCCTGTTTTACTCAGAAGAGGTCTGTTATGAGACCAGGCCTGTTACACAGATGCCAGGCGTGTTACACAGTGAGCAGACTTACAACTCAGAGTAAAGCTAGCTCGGATAATTAAGTTATTACAGTACCAGACTTTAAAAGTCACCAATTTAACCGCAATATTATAGTTCAAGTTTCAAGTATCAGTTCGAGCTTTACTGTTTTTGAGGTTTGTGTGGGTTGGTTGGAGTACATACATATGTTCACTCACTTTCTCCCATATATCAAACAGTTGAAATTAAGTATCAGATTAACATTTTTTTTATAACAAACTTATTCATATTTATATTTATATTCATTTTCTTTTTTACAAGTTAAATGTGAGCAGTCGGACATCTGATTAAAACTTATCAGAAACAATGCGTGATACTTTAATGCAGTCAAACTGCAGCGAAACTTGTCTTACGTGGAGTCAAATCCAGATTCACCCGACATCTCATCTGGTCTCCACTTAATCCGTAGTTGATCGGCTTCAAGTCAGCACCTGCACATGCTTTCATGCCCCAGCACATCGCTTTCTTTCTGTTGTCAAATAAGGTACGGAGGCTCCGCAAGGTGGAGCACATATTCATGATAGTTTTACAGGCAATCGCTTAGAACAACAGTGTTATTTAAGACGGAATCAAGATTACTGGCAGAAGCAAAACATTAATCTGTTTGCTGGTGGATATACATCATTCGTATAAATGAAGCCGAGTGTGAGTTCGCTTTTTGATTCTTGCGAGTTCAAACAGAAATATCCCTGGAAAGAAAGAAAGCTTTAATCCTGCTCGATTCGTTACGAGCTCTTGCACAGAGAGAAACCAGCAGTTGAATAACTGTTCTACAACACAATCTGAACAACAGGCAATATAAGGGCCCGGCTAGCTCAGTCGGTAGAGCATGAGACTCTTAATCTCAGGGTCGTGGGTTCGAGCCCCACGTTGGGCGTCTCATTTTAAAATTAAGAAAACAAAACAGTATTCGTGCACATGTCGGCATACAATCACTCTTACAGTTACGTGATACGGCACTGGATCAAATGCATCGACTTCTATTATTAGAAGGAATGAAGAACAGTAGAAGCCGTAGTCGCCATACATTCACGCTTATAATTAAGGCAAACCGTTTATGATATCTTAAAAAAATGTATATGTGGTGTAGAAAACGATACTGCATCAAATTCAGAAAACTAACGTTACAGACATCGGAATGTAATTGCACAAATGTCCATCAATGGAGTATTTGATGTCCCACCGAATCAGATTTGCTTGGAATCAACTTTAAAGTTAACTGCTTTGCACAGCTTTGCTTTGTTGCCTTCATATAAACATTTATCAGAATCCAGGCTATTGTGAGAGATCTGGGCCCGAAGTGTATCGTAAAAGAGCTTCTGTGACTTTTATTAGAAATAAAGAATGTAGTGCATATATTTTACATGCATTGTGCACCCAAACGAAGGGAATCGCCTACAAAGTAGACAGTAAATTTATTTTACATTGGAGTATTTGAAGCGGTTTTAGGCGTCTCGAACAGTGACAAGGCGCTGGATAGTATGCAAGGAATTTTATTATTATAAGTAGTGAAGAAAAATGGACGCCGTTTTAAATACAA